>NC_139719.1:11392452-11482452 GCF_964188405.1 Protomyctophum parallelum
GTAATACACTGTCTGGATGTTATCTGGAATGGAAATAAAAACGGAGGATTTCTGTAATCAGTAGCAGCTGTGCTGCACGGATGCGCAAGTATGGGGAATTAAACGGGTGAGCTTCATTTTTATTGGCTTTTATCGATGTGTATCTCTACATGTCATCACGCAGCACGTTTTCATTTTAATACATAAATAATACAATCATTTTTATGGACCTTTGATATAAAAACACACAGAAATGAGAATTTTCAATTTTTTTTGGCATCCATTGTTAGTTATGCCCATATGATGACCACGGATATGGTCTAAAAGTGTGAAAAACGTCTTTTTCATTTCACTGCGCCTTTAAGACACGCAAAATACAGCCCATAGGGTTTTCAGAAAACGGTTAGGATTTTCAGAAGCCATTTCTTTAGAGTCGTCCTCGGGTCTAAATGGGTTAAGAAGAACCAATGATGTCACAACATACAGTGAGTACGCCCGCTAACCCCCGGTAATAACAATAATGCTTCCCATTGTATTGAATGTGATTTAATATTGCGGTATGGAGACCGGCCTAAAAAACATGACAGGACCGACCGCGGGGCTATCGGAGAGAGAGAGACGGATGAAGATGGATAGGAGACGAGATGCAGGGCAACACATTAGATTACATTCACAGTTCTATTATCCCATTCTGACCTGAGATCAGATTCTAAAAATGTCTTCTACATCCCGACAGTTTTCCATTCTGACCTGAGATCAGATTCTAAAAATGTCTTCTACACCCCGACGGTTTTCCATTCTGACCTGAGATCAGATTCTAAAAAGTGTCTTCTATGTCAGTCGCTCTTCGATTTTTCAAAAATAGCAGACCTACAAGCTCGTAGCGCGCCACTCGGTGGCGCGCTATGAGCTTGTAGATCTGCTATTTTTCAATAGCTAAAGCATGACACGATGCCAACACCAAAATGGGTTCCCCGCCCAGAATGGGTTATTCATACACATCCGTTGCAGCGTGTCCGCGGTAGCCTCTCGTGTCACAACGCGTTACGCGTCACGCGTGCGACTGTGTGTGTGTGTGTGTGTGTGTGTACACAGTGTGTGTACAGTGTGTGTGTGTGTGTGTGTTACTATGCTTGTGTGGGCCAAAATGTCACCACCGCATGCTGTGTGTATGTCGTCGTTGCTGTCGGGCAGAAACCTTCTTATCACCGTTTCTGATAAAGCGACCCATTTAACCGGGATGTAGAAACCTCTACTTCAATGCTCTATACGAGTTGCTTATAGCCATTATAGCCACATATTCTGTCTCATCTATAGACGACTCGTGCTAAAGGTATAATAGAAGCTATTCAGGGTATATCTGGGTTGTAAAGCCAGACACCTTATTGGTTCGTATGTGTTGTTCTTGATCTTGGACATTGGGTCCACCGCTGACACACATGTACGAGGAATCCTGCGTGGCCAACACGAACTCCATCGTTCTGTGATGACCGACCGCGCTTTCATAAAGCGATTAACGTGCCGCCCCAGACAGCTGACGCAAGACCTTGCATCTTAATAATCTGGGGTAGACAGTAATATATTAATGTTAGCAATATTAGCAGTGATAACATCATCTATTTCCCTTTCTTTATGTGTCTCTATCGTAGCGCTTTGGAGAACCAGTACATCTCTCTAATGTCCTCTTATCCCATGGGACATTCTGTGAATGAGCACTTTTACTTTTGGTTCGCATATTTAGATTTTTTTTTCTTTTTTTACTTTTTAGTCAAGGAGTATACATTTTGAATCCAGTACTTTAACAGTATTTCTGCATGGTGGTGTTAGTGCTTCTAAGGGTTTCAGGATTAGACATTTAGTGGTTTAGGTTTAGCGGTTAGCGGTGGAGCTACGCCTGATTTATCCTTGAGTTGAGTGTCGCTGTCGTGCACCGAAAATAGCTGATTGTAGATCGCCTATTTTTAGCCCTAGAGTTCATTTAAAAATTGCAACACATGGTGTATGTGTGTGTGAGAGAGAGAGAGAGGGAGAGAGAGAGAGAGAGGTGTGTGATGTGGCGTGATGGCGTTGTGATCGAGGCATTGAATGATGAATAAATGTATGATTATATGCAGTGTTACAGGCTGTTAGATGGTCTTTGTATGTCACAGCTACTGTAGTGTGTATGTGTGTGTGTGTGTGTGTGTGCGCCTGCGTGTGTGTGCGTGTGCATGTGTGAGTGTGTCTGTCTGTACGCACGCGCGTGTGTGTACATCATATTTGTATGCCTGCATATACAGTACTGTAGTGCATACTCAGACAGTGTTTGCGTGTCTGTGATTGTACTGTACACTGACAAAAAAAACATTAAAAAGTTGAAATGGAGACATACAAGGTTTCTGCCGTGTCTTCACAAATCCCCTAGGCTGCCTGTTTTAGGATTAATTGTCAGATGTTACTGATTACCTTTAAGGCACTTCATAATCACGGTCTGGCTCCTAATTACATTCTGGGAGTTATTAACTGAGCCTGTGCGGTACTCGGAGTGGAGGCTGAAGACAAATGGTGACCGTGACGCTTCTTAAAACTTCATCAAGTTTTATTATTATTAGTAGTACTACTAGTAGTAGTAGTAGTAGTAGTACTAGCAAGAACGAAAACTTGGTAATACATCATATACATAAAGAATAGTCATCAAGAATCATACGTAAGCTATACGAACCTAACAGTGGAATATCTAATGAAACTATGCGTATATACTGTACACTATAGAGTGCTACTGTATGTCTACGTACAATGCTATCTAGGTTACATGTGTTTGCATACGCCTGTGGCTGGGGCAAGTGCTACATTTTAACCCATTCTGACCTGAGATCAGATTCATACGAGGTTTCCGCCGGACACACACTGGTCCTGATGAACCCATTCTGACCTGAGATCAGATTCTAAAAATGTCAGTCGCTCTTCGATTTTTCAAAAATAGCAGACCTACAAGCTCGTATCGCGCCACTCGGTGGCGCGATATGAGCTTGTAGATCTGCTATTTTTAAATAGCTAAAGCATGACATGATGCCGACACCAAAATGGGTCCCCGTTCAGAATGGGTTAATGTCTTATTTGTTTGTTCTAAGGTCTATACCGCTTAAGCGCTACTTAATACCATTCAAAACATAGACAAATGTTCCATAGAAATCAAACAAACAGGAGAAGGGCGTACGGTGCACACCAGTATTGTTGAGGTGTTGCTGACCAGTGTTGTTATCGTCGACTAAAAACTAAGACGAAAAATGTTCGTCGACTTGTCACTCGACTACCTTTTTTCACTGACGAAAAATACATGGAAACTAAATGAAAACTAAGCTATGAAGACTAAAACTAAGACTAAATATGCCGTCGACTTTGTCAACAAATAAAAACTAGACTAAAATGTTAGGAAGGGACTAGTGGACAAGAGATCCAGTATAAGTCATTTTACACTTTGTTTGCATGCTGAAAATAACTGATCGACAAGCTCACAACGCGTTGTGAGCTTGTAGATCGGCTATTTTGAGCCAGTATAAAATCAGCCATTAGGACGGCATCAAGGCCCGCCAAAACACCTTTTAATCGACTAAATCACCTGTAGATTTAGTTGACTAAAATCGTATGTTTAGTCGACTAAAACTATCCTAAACACTAAAACATGCCGGGTGACAAAAATGTGACTAAAACTAAATGAAAGCCATTCAAAGAGACTGTGACTAAAACTAAAATAGACATTTGCTGCCAAAAACAACCCTGCTGCTGACCTTAGAAGTGCAGAAACATTGACGGACACGATGCGGATCATTTATTTATTGAGTCTACCAGCATGTTGACCTGGACGGCTCCTCTTCCCTGAGTCCCTGAAGAAGACCATCCCAGGTCCAAGCATATTGGTAATCAATACGTTACCCTGCATCGTGGCTGTGGCTGTGTGTGTGTGTGTGTGTGTGTGTGTGTGTGTGTGTGTGTGTGTGTGTGTGTGTGTGTGTGTGTGTGTGTGTGTGTGTGTGTGTGTGTGTGTGTGTGTGTGTGTGTGTGTGTGTGTGTGTGTTGGGGGGGGGGCAGCTTTTTCTTGACCTGAGGCCGATACGACAAAATATGTCTTCCAAATCCTAACAGTTTTCTGAAAATACTTATGTTAATTGCTATAGGCCTATCTCAGTGGTGCATCAACCTTTTCATGTCAAGGACCCCCAGAAAAGATGTATTTTGTTGCAGACCCCCATCTCAAATGGGGCCCCTAGAAAGCAAAGATTGTAATTACAAAAGATTTGCACAGATCTTTCATGAATTAAGAGTCAGAATCAACCAGAATCAACTTTATTGTCACATTGCAGTTTTACAGTTTTACAAAGTGGGTGGAATTGTGCATATATAGTTCCCATCGTCGTGTCAGACACAAAATGTACAAGTAAAGGGTTTCACATGATTTAGAAGCTTGTTCCACAATCAGCATTGCCTCATCAGGCCACTGCTGGCAAAGGCTCATGCCTTGC
Organism: Protomyctophum parallelum; assembly: GCF_964188405.1. Classification (NCBI taxonomy): domain Eukaryota; kingdom Metazoa; phylum Chordata; class Actinopteri; order Myctophiformes; family Myctophidae; genus Protomyctophum; species Protomyctophum parallelum. The sequence goes on from NC_139719.1 coordinate 11,396,931, forward strand.
TCAGTGTCCTGTGGACAGACTCATGCCATGCCTTGTCAATCTAACTGTTCCTTATAGCCTACAGGTGCTGCTCTTGATACTGTGGTTGTGTGGTAGGCCCCCTTGCCCTTCCTGCGCGCTTTGAGCACTTGGAAAAGCACTGCAATTCATGACTTTATGTGTGGCTGTGCAGTCATACAGGTGCACAGGGAGTAGAGGAGAGGGCTTGGCACACATCCCTGGGGTGCTCCAGTGTTGAGGTCAGCTTGACAGGAAGTCTTGTATCCATTCGCACATGCGTGGGTGTAGCTCCAGGTCTCTTGAGCTTTGTGTCAAGTTTTGTTGGGACAATGTCGAATGACGAATGAACTGTATAGTCCACGAACAAGCATGCGTATTGCGTACATATTTGTCCTTCGGCTGCTTTGTTGTCCTTGTGTGAGAGGACGGTGTGGAGAGCCACGGCGATATATAGCGCCATCGGCGGATTTGTTTTTTTGCGATATGCAAACGGCCACGGACGCAGCAGCGAGGCAGATATATTCTTTCACCAGCCTCTAAAAGCATTTGCTCACTATCGGTTAAACACACACAAAAAAGTGCGGCACGAAGTGACACGCTATGAGTATTGTATCTGTTATTTTTGAATAGCCAAAGCATAAAAAAAATGCTTTTTTGTATATTCAGTACAGCTTTAGTGTTGTCATGATTTTTTCATTACGACGGCAGCAAGGCCCGCCAAAACACATTTTTGTCGACTAAATCGCATGACACTTAGTCGACTAAAACTAGACCAACACTAAAACATTCCAGGTGACTAAAACTAAAAGAAGTTTCAGTCCAAAGACTATATGACTAGACTAAAATAGAAAATTGCTGCTAAAAAAAACAACACTGCTTGACATGGAAAAAAGGTTTGGGAACCCCAGTGCCCTTCCTTACGTCGCCCAGTCGGAGGCAGGTATACCACCCTGCACGCATGCAGGGTTCTATAAATGTGACCAGATTTGCCATTGCGCAAACCAGAGGAGAAGAAAACGAGTTGAAAGCACAGGCAGACTCCTCACATACTAGAGCATGTCTGAAATAAGTGTTGTGGTTCCTTACGTCGCCCAGTCGGAGGCAGGTGCCCAGGCTGTGGATCACGTCCTCGGCCAGGTCTGAGTGGTCAGAGTCCCACACCAGACCGATGCTCACGATCTCCGGAGAGTTCATCAGCACCCGACGGATACGCAGCATCTCCCCACAGTTACTCTGCATTGGTGGAGGGAGGGAGAGGTTGAGAGAGAGAGAGAGAGAGAGAGAGAGAGAGAGAGAGAGAGAGAGAGAGAGAGAGAGAGAGAGAGAGAGAGAGAGAGAGAGAGAGAGAGAGAGAGGGAGAGAGGGAGAGAGGGAGAGACATTGATACCAGTTTCAAACGTTTATCCCAAGCCAGGAACGTGCACACATAGACATGAAAGTGGGGCTTCCTTCAGCCCCTGCCCTTTTACCCCGTCTGTAAAACAACTGCCCTCTCCAGACCACGAATGCAGCATTTATACTACATGGTGAAAGAAATGCACAAATGCCTCTCCTCTCCTTTCCAATGCCATGCCGGAAGTCAACATTCAGGAGAATTGCTTTAACTAATTTGTTTTGAAATCCATGTCGTTATACACACCGCATCTCCACTATAGCTAAAGACTGCTGGGTTGCGCCCCGAAAATAGCTGATCTGCAAGCTCTCAACGCGTCGCAGCGCGACGCGTTGAGAGCTTGCAGATCAGCTATTTTCACTATATCTTTGATTGTTTTGTTCCACTTTTTGCCGTGGCAAAACAGGTCTTTAGAGAGAGAGAGAGAGAGAGAGAGATTGAAGAAGAGGAGCTTGGAGACGATCGAGGCTCGTTTTGCTGGGAAGAGTCTCAGAAACCCATTGATATTAGTGCATTTTTAAGGAAAAAAGGGGGGTTGGAGTGGGGGAAGGTACAAGAAGATTGAGGCGAGGTATAACGAGGGCTGAAGAGGAGAGGAGAGAGTGGGGGGGGCGGGGGGGGATAGATCCAGAGTGATGGATGGGAAGGAAAGAGGAGGAGAGTGACAGGAGGAGGTGGGAGGGAGGGGATGAGGGAGGGAGGGAGACGAGTGTGATCAAACAGGGTTTTTCATCAGGGAGTGACATCGCTAAAAACCCTGCTCCCTGCGTTTGACAGAGCACATGCACACACACACACACGAACGAACGCACGGACGAGCGCACACGCACGCACGCACACACACATATTAACAGTTAACACACATGCACGCGCGGCACGCTCACAGACAAGCCTGCACTGTCACATGAACCTCTGCACAGTGTGACATCTCTATGACACTGAGATAGAAGACAGCCCAGGAGGAAAGAACAGACCATGAAAGAGGATAGAGAGACATGGACTGACAGAGAGAGAGAGAGGGAGGGAGGGGGGTAGAGAGACATGGACTGACAGAGAGAGAGAGAGGGAGAGGGAGGGTGGTAGAGAGACATAGACAGAGACAGGGGCGGGGGGGGGGGGTGTTTGTCCCTCGGGCCTTCTGTTAAGTTCAGAACCATGTGTTCCCAATCCTTCCTTTGAGCCATGACCCTCCACAGAGCTGGTGCATGCGCACGCACGCACACACACACACACACACACACACACACACACACACACACACACACACACACACACACACACCTCTCTGCATACACGCATACCTATACCTGCACACACATGTAATGTAATGTTCGCATGCGCGTGCCGTACGCACGGGCACACACACACACACACACACACACATCCAGGGCTGGCAGAGGGGAGCACGGAAACAGCCTGAGAACACCCTGGCAACCGTACACTCTGCCAGCATACAACACTCTCAAACACACACACACACACACACACACACACACTTGCATAATATTGTGCCTTTGTGCGCTGGCAGCAGAGAAGAGAAGGCAGGAAGGTATTCTGCCAACGCCTGGTTGTCAGTTCCCTGAAAGGGACAATCACAGTATGGGCTCCACAGTGCACAGTACACACACACACACACACACATGCCGCGCGCGCTCTATCTGTTACACAACAACATACACTCTGAGAGTGACAGGTTCATTTGGTTCACCGTGGACTCTCTCTGAGTTACAAATGCATAGTTAGGACTCTCCAGTCAAAGGTGGAGTCACGTCAGAGTGTTTCAGCAGGGAGACCAATTACCACCTGCATTGTTTGAGTCATATTGTGTAAACGCCCATCCCTGCATGCTTGAGAGTGTGGAAATATGACAAGAGAAGGCTGTTCACAGTATGAGTCATGGACCCTCACAGGGCAGTCAGTGCTGCTGTATGGACCCTCACAGGGGAGTCAGTGCTGCTGTATGGACCCTCACAGGGGAGTCAGTGCTGCTGTATGGACCCTCACAGGGGAGTCAGTGCTGCTGTATGGACCCTCACAGGGGAGTCAGTGCTGCTGTATGGGGCCGAGTCATGGACCCTCACAGGGGAGTCAGTGCTGCTGTATGGACCCTCACAGGGGAGTCAGTGCTGCTGTTTGGGGCCGAGTCATGGACCCTCACAGGGGAGTCAGTACTGTTGTATGAACCCTCACAGGGGAGTCAGTACTGCTGTATGGACCCTCACAGGGGAGTCAGTACTGCTGTATGGACCCTCACAGGGGAGTCAGTACTGCTGTATGGACCCTCACAGGGGAGTCAGTACTGCTGATACGACCCCAATTTCTGTTAGCTGATACCGAATACCGATACCAGTGTCGTGATCTCATGTTGTGTTTATAGCTATATCTCGTGTTGTGTTTATAGCTATATCTCGTGTTGTGTTTATAGCTATATCTCATGTTGTGTTTGTAGCTATATCTCGTGTTGTGTTTATAGCTATATCTCATGTTGTGTTTGTAGCTATATCTCGTGTTGTGTTTATAGCACACTCAAATCCAGCAAGTTTGGGCAACTCCAAAGCAAACTCCACATGTCCCAACATTGTATTTACCTGCCATAGTGTCAACCCCTTACCCCTGTGTCGGATCTGTGGTTAGACTGGCATATACTTACCGATACCGATATGACCCGATATGACAAATAAGGGTCGATCCGATACTTTTCCCGATACAGATAGTATCGGGACATCTCTACTTCACGTGTTCAGTCTGATAAATATCCTGCCTTGTTTCTCTTATACCTGCCAGGAGGTGATCCTTGTATTCTGTCTGCCTGGAGAAAAAAACAAAATAATAACTTGGCTTCCTCCCCCCTGAGTACCGCCTATACGTTTTCCATGTGTTTGGGTGTCCGACTTGAAAAGAGAGAGACAGAGATAAAAACAAACACCTGACAACCTCACTCTGTTTGGCAAAACTCAAGGGTGGTCTACTGAGTACTGACGAGACGAGCGAGAGACTATAACTCTGACAGCGCTAGGAAGATAACGGAGGAGGAGGCAGCAGCAGTGGGGGTGGGCCTGCACTGCACCGCCACGCACGCCATCAGCATTCACACCATGAATAAGCTAATGCTGGGCATAGCCGTGGATGCAGTATATACTGGGGGAGCTGTGGATAGAGAGGGAGAGGGGAGGGGGGTTTGGGGCTGTCCGCTGTTGGCTGTGCCCACAGAAGAGTCTCTTTGTGTGGACACTTTGGCAGAGAGGAGAGGGTTGTTGCGCACATAGGAGGGCCAAGCTGGATCTTTTCAAACGGCAGCACTTTCCCATGTGGCCCGACAGAACAGACACAGCTCTGCAGCACAAAAGTGAACACATCTCTCTCTCTCTCTCTCTCTCTGTGTGTGTCAGTATCTCTCTCTTTCTCTCAATTTCACTCCCGCCAGGACTGAGGATGAAACAACAATTTATGCGTTTCCAGGGATAGGTTGGTTATCCCATTCTGGGCGGGAAGGGAACCCTGTTTTTTTTGCTTTAGCTATTGAAAAATAGCAGATCTACAAGCTCATAGAGCGGCACCGAATGCCGCGCTACAAGCTTGTAGGTCTGCTATTTCTGAAAAATCGTGAAAATGTGGCGCAAATTTGGAATATATATTCTTTCAGAGCGAACATTTTTTCACTCAAAGCTTTGCTTCTGGTGGGTGGGGGGGGGTCCCCTGGAACAACATATTGTCAGATTGGGGTCGGAGGCCTATAATTATACTTTGAGAAACACTGACAGAAACTGTCGTGATTTAGAAGACATTTGTAGAATCGAACTTAGGCCTAAATGGGCTATACAAAAACAAATCCTTTATGAAAAGAGCCATGCTTTCGATTTGAAGCCGACAACAATACAAGGTCACCCTCTCTCTCTCTCTCTCTCTACGTCTCCCGAGAAATTCCCCCGTTCGCACCAATCACCAGCAGTGCAACCTCTCACTCTCAAACTTTTCCGGATCAGGGCCCGCTTGAAAAGTTTTCACGCCCCCCCCCCTGGCATTGTTTTTAGAGCATATCTATCTATCTATCTATCTATAAATGTGCCTCGTCTCTGTACAGTATGTCTCTAATCTGTAATCCACGTAACTCGAGAACCGTTCGCCCCACCGACTTCAAATTTGACACACGCGTTACACACCACCACAGGCAGTGCAGTGCCCGGCGCGAGTCCGTCGGACCCACGGTTGTCCAGAAGCAGCACAAAAGCCTATAAACAGGCAGGCTCCGGACAGAGCCCAAATCCAAATCACCCCTAAATCTCCATATATGGAGCTGTCCTGTCCTGACAGAACACTGTAGTTCTGACTACAGGAGATCTCCTTATGGAACTATAGCCTGTTCTGACATCCATATATGGAGCTGGCAACACTTCTTTTTAAATAGCAGATCTACAAGCTCACTTGTGAGCTTGTAGATGTGCTATTTCCTTAAGCGTTGTCACGTTTACACCCCCGCATGCTGAATCTCATCTCTCATCTCCTGCACTCTCTCATTCTATTATCATGTCAATGCATCACCCTAACAACCACTAGAGAGGTGCGTGGTCTTTTACTAGTGCAGACTCGTGTGTGTGTGTGTGTGTGTGTGTGTGTGTGTGTGTGTGTGTGTGTGTGTGTGTGTGTGTGTGTGTGTGTGTGTGTGTGTGTGTGTGTGTGTGTGTGTGTGTGTGTGCGCGTGTGCGTGTGCGCGTGCACTCACAGGGCAGTTGCGCAGGTCTCCCATGTTGCTGGCGTTGCGGAGCAGCTCTCCGAACATGTCAGGCGTGGGTTTCTCCCTGCACTCCAGCATCCTCACCGCCTGGTTGCTGCAGCACGGCACACACACACACACACACGTCGCAAGCACACACACACACACACACACACACACGTCGCAAGCACACACACACACGCACACACATGCACGCACGCACGCACGCACACAACAACATATAGACATTGTGAACGGGGACACACATCATTTGCACAGAACTGCAGGAGGAAACTAACAATAGAGACTTAAACAGTATGACATTAAACAGCAGCTCATCTACAAAATACTAATTTGACGTTCCAAAATCTAAAGAATATATATATGTATTTTAATCAGGTCGCTGCCCTTTCACCCGTCTGTGAAAAAGGTGGCTTCTCTCCAGACCATGAAATCAGCATTTTACTATAAAGAAAAAAGAAACGATCCGGGCACTCAACGTTAAAATGAGGAGGATAGCCTTTATTAAATTAAAAAGGCAACTGCCAACAACCGGTCTTCATCAGGGCAGGAAAGAAAATCTGCATTTTACTATGTTGAAAGAAATGCAAATGCCTCCTTTCCTTTCCTTTCCTACTCTCCTGAACTTGAACATCTTACACTGACAATGTCCCTCTGTGTAGGAAACCTATGCCGTGCTTTCCCTTCTCAGCGTGCTTTGTGCCCAAGTCCAAAGTAGCCGATCTTCAAGCGTAGTGTGAGCTTGTAGATCGGCTATTTTAGCTACAGTATGTGACGTACGACAAAGTACAGTAAAGTGAGTCTAAGTGATTGAAGGAGTAATTCACCCCCACAAAAAAGATTTATGTAGGTCATCAAATTATTGCCATAATAATTATCTCCGTGAATTGAAGGCTTCATGGAGTGTGTAATTGATAGAAAACAAGTCATTTGTTAGTCCTTTGTTGACTAAATGGCTGTGTGTATTTCACAAATACAGCACGATATGAGCCTCAGGGGATGTTTTTCTTTATTTCCTGTATAACCTCTCAGTGGTCTGGAAGTAAAGTGTGTTGTATTGATCTGTCATATTCATTCGTGCTTAACCCATTCTGACCTGAGATCAGATTCATAACGAGGTTTCCACTGGACACACACTGGTCTGATGAACCCATTCTGACCTGAGATCAGATTCTAGAAATTGTCAGTCGTTCTTCGATTTTTCAAAAAATAGCAGACCTACAAGCTCGTATCGCGCCACTCGGTGGCGCGATATGAGCTTGTAGATATGCTATTTTTAAATAGCTAAAGCATGACATAATGGGTGCCCGTTCAGAATGGGTTAAACATGAGACGTTGTGTTGGCGGAGATCCCTCCACGCAGACGAGTATCCCTAGAGATGATCACACCAGATTAACCACAAGAACATAGACAACTGTAATCCCTATAATTAATGGAAACAATATGGAATATATTGTGTTATTGTCTCTGTTGGGTGGGTTGGGTAATGTCTGCCATAATGTGTAAACAAAACAAAATAAAAGAATAATAATGTAAATTTGCACCAGTGATGACAGTGCTGTCAAATCAAATCTATGGGGGGCGCCCACTGGCCTAGTGATCCTAGTGGCCTATATAGGCTCTGGCCTGACAGCGCGTCGCGTGTTCGAGTCCCGTTCATGACGACGTTTGCTGCGTGTCTCTCCCCTTCTCTCTCTCTCCCTGTCTATCTTCACTTGAAACTATCGATAAAGGCAGAAAAGCAACAACAAACAAAAACAATCTATGAAGCCATCTATGAAATCTATGAAAAATAATTGAGTGTCTCTGCTTCATCGCTCTCTCAGCTATGGGCCTGAAAAACATAAGATAATTTCCATAAAAAAGAAGACTGGAGTCATTGAAGAGATGAATTACAACGCTATATGATGATGATTTATATGTTTACACGTGAGATCAATTCCAATAACCAACCAAACGAAATGAAACAAAACGAAAAACAAACCTGTACGCTTCAAAACTGAGCGTGGTATCGACGGTAGACTCGGCAGAGGCAAAGAAAAACATCAATTATCTTCTAATAATATGTCATATACTGTACTGGCTGTCTCAGCATTTTGCTGCTATATTGACTATTTTTTTCCCTCAAAACTTAATTTACAGCTGCCATTACGGTTTATTCGATATTTGGTTGAATTATTAATAAATTATTAGAAATGAGGCAAGGCAAGTTTATTATAGCACATTTCAACAATAAGGCAATACAATAGATAGATATGTAACACCCAGGATTCAAACCTTGGTCTCCCTCGTGGAAAGCAGACGTTTTAACCACTAAGCCAAAGGGAATTCGCTGTGTCTCGGGGAGGATATATGTTAGACTTTTAGCTCATCGGCCTGATGTTTTGAGCCACTCTGCGACGCTCACGCCTCTTTTGACCTCCTCCCACAGGGAAACCCGATACGGTCACGGCACCAATGTAACGCCCGGATTTTGAACTCGAGTCTCCCACTTGGAAAGCCAATATCGTAACCACTAAGCTAAAGGGAATTCCCTTGGGGGACATATTAAGAGTTTTGGGTCATCAGGCTGAGGTTGTGAGCCAGTCTGCTACAGATACTGTAGGTAGGTAGATAGATAGATAGATAGATAGATAGATAGAGTAATCTTTCGCTGTTTTGCCATATTTGTCACAGTACATTTGCACACACCTGTGTGACATGATCAGTCTATTAGGAGCACTGGGCAACTAACCAATAGGGAGCAGTTAAGAGGCTAAGTGCAGTTAAGTGTCTTCATGCTCAGGGACAGACACGTAGGACGACTGGGAGGTGAACCGCTGACCTTTTGATTACCACACGGCCTCTGAGTGATTGCCCACTAACTACATAGATATAAAAGAGCTAGACACCTCTTTGTCCGCTGCAATTCATTGGAGCGACCTGTATTGCATGGAAGCACACGCAAGGCGGACGTCAAGCAGAAGACTGGCACTCAAGTGACTATAAAGACCTGCCCCCCACCTGCCTCTGACTGCCCCCCACCTGCATATAACGACCTGCCCCCACCTGCCTCTGACTGGCCTATACCGAACGTCCGCTCTGTGACCAGACAGTGGCCTTGTGGTTAGAGTGTCCGCTCTGAAGCTGGGAGGTCGGGGGTTCGATCCCCGGCCGGGTCATACCAAAGACTGTAAAAAATGGGACCCAATGCCTCCCTGCTTGGCACTCAGCACTTGGAAAAGTCCTATAAAAATGCAATTAATTATTATGGCCACCCCCCTGAGTCTTTTGCCTCAAAATGAAAGCATAAAGACAAAGTCCAAAAGAATCCCGCTCCTAAAACAGGACATTTAAATCCAATTAAAAATGGTTATTAACAGCCTGGGCTGTGGCTCAGTAGTCCAGGCACCTTGGCTGGTAATCCAGTTTGGCAGTGTGCCACAGGTTCGACTCCCGATCCCGACGGCCCCCACTGCATGTCCTCCCCCCCCCCATCTCTCTCCCCATTTCCTGTCTGTCCCTCCATAAAATATATAAAATAAAGGCGAAAGCCACAAAAAAACATTTAGAAAAATAGTTATTAACCCAGCATCCGTACTGTACTAGTGTAGACTGTAAAGGGGACTAAATTCATGAACTGCTGTGCAATAAAACACAGCACGGAAAGAATCTTCAGCTTTGAGTTACAGTGAAATGAACAGAGGACTTTATACTGTGTACAGTACTCTGTGCGTGCATGCGTGTTGAAGCAATTCCTTTAAGGATAACAATTAGAGTGTGTTCTCCCCCTCTCTCTCTCTCTCTCATCCTCCATGCTTGTCTGGCTGTTTCGCGCCCACGTTCACTCTGTTCTCTTTAGTGGCATACAGCAAAAACCACTCCACACATACGTGTACATGTCCCACCACCGCCACACACACACTCAGCCTTCAGCAGACTCCCAGGAGATGGTCCATCAGAGGCGTGTAGTAACAAGTTACATTTACTTAAAAGGGCTAGGACACAGGGTAGCCTTGGTTCCAGGGCTGCTTCGCTATGCACTCCGCGAATAGTTTTTGCCACTCCGCTACTCAGTCTGGCCAGCAGGCTGTTGACTCGTATTTCATAACGTCACCTGTCAGGCTGTCACGTACTCTACTGTACAGCCATGTTGTTGCTGATACGTCAATCAGCCAGCTGTGCCACTCTGTCCATGCTACTCGACTCGTCTCGAGAGTAGACCCTACGGTAAAGTCGTAAACGCTAGTTTGATTCAGTACTAGTCCACTGTCAGATTCAGTAGTACCAAATAAAAACTGACGGCTGTGTGGGCTGAGTTAAGTGAATGATACGTACGTTGCAGGGCACTAGCTGTGTGGGCTGAGTTTAGTGAATGATACGTATGTTGCAGGGCAACAGCACTAGCTGTGTGGGCTGAGTTTAGTGAATGATACGTATGTTGCAGGGCAACAGCAGTAGCTGTGTGGGGTGAGTTTAGTGAATGATACGTACGTTGCAGGGCAACAGCAGTAGCTGTGTGGGGTGAGTTTAGTGAATGATATGTATGTTGCAGGGCAACAGCAGTAGCTGTTTTTCAAACCCACAGACCAATCAGAAGCCACGGGTCAATTTAGATAAGTATCTGTCATGTCAGTTTGAACCTATCCTGTATACTTGTATAGTCTCCAGTCCAGTGTTGTTTTTGTCAGCAAATTTCTATTTTAGTTCAGTTATAGTCTATGGAATTAAACTTCATTTAGTTTTAGTCACATTTTAGTCACCTGCAATGTTTTAGTTGTTTAGTCTAATTTTAGTCGACTAAATGTCATGTGAGTTTAGTCGACTAAATCTACAGTTGATTTAGTCGACTAAAATGTATTTTGGCGGGCCTTGATGGCGTCGTAATGGCTGATTTTACACTTTTTACAGTGACAACTGGTTCACTGGCTGATTAGCAGTGTTCTGTCAATAGGCAGTGACAACTGGTTCACTGGCTGATTAGTAATGTTGTTCTGTCAATAGGCAGTGACAACTGGTTCACTGGCTGATTAGCAATGTTGTTCTGTCAATAGGCAGTGACAGCTGGTTCACTGGCTGATTATCAGTGTTCTGTCAATAGGCAGTGACAGCTGATCCACTGGCTGATTATCAGTGTTCTGTCAATAGGCAGTGACAACTGGTTCACTGGCTGATTATCAGTGTTGTTCTGTCAATAGGCAGTGACAACTGGTTCACTGGCTGATTAGCAGTGTTGTTCTGTCAATAGGCAGTGACAACTGGTTCACTGGCTGATTAGCAGTGTTGTTCTGTCAATAGGCAGTGACAACTGGTTCACTGGCTGATTAGCAGTGTTGCCAGATTTAGCGAGAGAAATATAATGCGACAGGGCAACGACAAAAAATAAATACAAAATCTTGAAATAAAATCTTGAAATATTTGTATATTAATCTGGGGTCCTTGCCATGGAAATGTTTAAGAACGACATCAGTAAACAAACCTAAAAAAGTAACAAAAAGCTTACAAATAGCAAAAATGCAACTAGGGAAACTTTGACAGAAAAAGACTCGCTCACCATATAGAAACTAGAAGTAAAACTCCTTAGACTGAGACTTAAGAAAATATTTTTTCCTTTATTTTATCATGCTCATAAAGTGCTCTGTGCTCAAAGTGCAATTAAAAAGCAAACGTTTCGGTCCTAAGACCTTCGTCAGTGCTATATGATTTTCACAGACAAAGAACTTGCTCTTAAAGAGCTCCAAATCAATACAGCCGTATCGCTGTATGCCTCTGAAATCGCTCTAGAGAATGCCGGGGCGCCAAATGGACACACGTGTAAATGCCTCGAGTGTTCAGTGCAGGGTTAAATGGTAAATGATAAACTACCATTTAAATTACACCTATATAAGGCTTCATCCAAAGCACTTTACAATGTAGGCGTTACATTCACACACACACACACCAATACCGGAGGAAACCATGCAAGGCACCAACATGCATATCGGGAGCAATATAGGCGTTCAGAGTCTTGCTCAAAGACACTTCAACACTTAACTCTGGGGGAGCCCGGGTTCGAACAGGGAACCTTGCGGTTGCAATCTGATCACTCTACCCATGAGCCACTGCCGCCCCAAGGTTTCCACTATTTGTGTAAACCTGGGAAACCTGAACAACTTTAAGTCTTTAAGTCATTGTTCATGTTGTGCTGCTCTGAGGGAATGAGGAGCACTCAGGTGTGTGGAATTAGTTTCAATGGGGTTGTGATGACTGCACTTTTATTCAATGTTTTTTTTTTTTCAAATGCTAAGTAATGAACAAAACCCACATTCTTACCCCAGGTTAAAATGTAAACAGGCTACAATGCATTCAAATGCAGAGATTAAACGTGTTAATGGTCACTGGTTGTCTGGCATTGGGCAGATCACCTGTTAATGATCACATTATGGATGAACTGAGGACATTTTACACCTCTTTGACTCTGATGAGTTTCAGCAGAACTACAGAAACACACAGAGCTTAATATTACCCTTTGTGAAATATATTAAAGGTGTTGTAAGGGATATGTGTAGTTAAAATAGCTCATCTGTAAGAAATTGAACTAAAACACAAGCTGATAAATCTTTGCAGGGTTCTCTCTCCTTTAGGATGGAATTTGTAACCCACATGTTTACCAAAGAGATTGTGCGGTGGGCAGACTCCTGGTACTGAACAAAGACTGCATGTTTAAATGGATGTTTCACTTTCAAACATGTTCAGACTTTTCTGAGGACCCCATTTTTTAAGTTGATTTGTTTAACTATAGGCTATAGATCAAGCTTGTGCATTTTAATTAAATACTAAGAAAAACAAAACAGCTCCAAATTCTCACATGTCTCCCCCCTGCTCCGCTCCCTCCACTGGCTCCCGGTCGCTGCCCGCACAGAATACAAAACTCTGATGCTGGCATTCAAAGCAACCAAAGGTATGGCTCCCCCATATCTTGCAAGTATGATCGAACCCTACAAACCCTCGCGCGCACTCAGATCAGCCAACGCAGGGAAGCTGGAAGTACCCTCACTAAAAACGCATGTTATGTAGACAGCACTATAACAGCACTATAATTGCATTGTATGTAGTCATAGCACGTCATAGTACATATGTATAGCATAGTAGTATAGATGTATAGTTTATATGTATATCTTCATTGTATAGATATTCCACTGTTACTTTCTTAGCTTACGCATGTTTCTTGATAAATGTTTTTATGTGATCTATTCCCATGCTTTTTTTGTTCTTGCTTAATGTAAGTCGCTCTGGATTAAGAGCGTCTGCTAAATGCCTAAATTGTAAAAAACAACCTTTCATATTAGCATTTTGAATATCCATAATATAACAAAAATAAACATATAGGCAGTTTGTTTTAGTGTTGAGTAACACAACAATTAATTGTATTATATATTCTTATAAAGCACGAACAAATGATTGATTCAACATTTTATTCAGTTTGTAGAATAGGTACAGTTCAACAAAAGTACAGGTCAATACAAAAAACCTGATACGAGGAAAAAGAAACAAAAAAAATGTTTACATCAGTGTCCTCCATTTTCAATTAATCCGAACATTTAATGACATACACGATCAACATGTTACACTTGGTTGTAATGTGGATTAATATGTGTGCGGTCAGGACATTTTCAGTGGCTCAAATTTGTCAAATTCAAACACAAGAACCAAGTAGAACCAGCTCTGGTGAAGAAACAACTGCTCATACTGTGATTTACATCATTACAAAGAAACAGTTAGGCCTATTTGTTTTCCAAATCACAAACTGTCACCCACCCCCTTTATTGCAGACAGTCTTATACTTCAGCATCTCCTGTACTATCTTTTTTTAGTTGCAATGTAAGTTCAATTTGACAGTCTTCACAAATAGTAGGCACAATGTGAAGGCCTTCACATATTTTACGATTTTATTTCTGATGACTGCACTTTTATTCAATGTTTTTCCAATGCTAAATAATGAACAAACCCCACATTCTTTCCCCAAATGTAAACAGGCTAAATGATGATGACTATAGACAATGCATTCAAATGCAGAGATTAAACGTGTTAATGGTCACTGGTTGTCTGGCATTGGACAGATCACCTGTTAATGATCACATTATGGATGAACTGAGACCAGTTTACACCTCTTTGACTCTGATGAGTTTCAACTACAGAACTTATTTTGTGAAATATTAACAGTTTGACTGTTTTTTACGATTAACCCGCATTTTAATCAACCCCCCTTCACTGCCGAGATTGTTGTATTACCTTTAGAGCATACGCTGAATTATTTGGGCTTTTAATCCGCGAAAATCCATCAAAAAAAGCTCCCGTGGTTTGTTATGATCTGTGTGTAGCATCCACCATCTTGGTGCACGCGGAAGACGCACACAAGATTGGTTTCAATGAGGCGTTGCACCCAATGCATTTCCATTGGCCTCAATTTCCCAGAAGCCCTAGCAGCCCACAGCATGTGACGATTTCCGGTTTTGTCATCTCAGCGAAGGCATCCAGTCTCATACTCCGCTACGAAGACGGATTTTCTTTTGATTCATTACATTACGGCGGATTAAACACATAAAACAAAAGGCGGGTATGTCCGATACGGCAGCGACATTAACCTGGAGTAATCCATTCAAGGCACGGAAACTGTTAAAGGTGCTGTACCAGATAGTTCAGCTGTTTTACTATAAGATAACACATCACAATTATTTGGACACACAGGTGACAGGTGACACTATGGCTGCGCACACAGTTGCTGCGGCTCAGTGCTCTCCCGGTCGGTGCTTTGTATGGCTTGTTGTGTATTTGTTGTTTGTTCTATGTACTTTTTGTGAAGCGTACAACACCTACAGCCGGCAGGATCTCCTTAGGATAGGAGTTTGCCACAAGCGGAATGTTACAGCCGAGTTTCACCGCTTGCACAACACACCGGCGGACATCGCAAGGAGCCCCGGCTCGGTATGGTTTACTATCCCCGCCGGGAGGAGGCGAAGGCGGCGCGGAGAGAGGAGGCAGAAGCGGGGCTGCAGAGCTGGCGCGCTAGTCAGGCTACGGAGGCAGCCGCTCAAACCACCGCTTCCCAGCCTTTTTATCACAAACGCCAGATCCCTCGCTAACAAGATGGATGAATTGAGGCTACAGACTTCAGCGAATAAAACCGTGAAGGACTGTTGCATCATGTTGATCACGGAAACTTGGCTTCACTCACTCATACCGGACTCTGCTATCGAGCTGACAGGCTACACCGCACAGCGTCATGACAGGACGGAGAACTCGGGTAAGAGCAAAGGAGGGGGGCTCTGTATGTACGTCAATAACAACTGGTGTACAAATACAGTGATTGTAGATAGTCACTGCTGCCCGAACCTGGAGTATGTGACTGTGAAATGCAGACCCTTTTACTTGCCGAGAGAGTTTACCGTTGTCATGACGACGGCTGTTTACATTCCACCGGATGCTAATGCTAGCTTGGCTATCGGACAGTTACATGGCAGCATTAGCAGCCAGATGAGCAGACATCCTGACGCTGTACACATCGTAGCGGGGGACTTTAACCAGGCGGATTTGAAAGCAGCACTCCCCAAATTCCACCAGCATGTTAAATGTGCTACGAGAGGAGCTAACACTCTGGACAAGGTCTACTCTAACATCAAACTTGGCTACAGGGCAAAACAACTACCGCACCTGGGCAAGTCTGACCATATGTCCCTGCTTTTAATTCCTGCATATGCCCCCCTAAGGAAAACTGCCCCCACCATCACAAAAACTGTCAACTTGGCCTGAGGATGCCTCTGAGCAGCTGCAGGACTGCTTCGACAGGACCAACTGGGAGGTTTTTGAACACCAGGACCTGAATGTGTTCACAGACAGTGTTCTGTGCTATATAAAAAATTGCACAGACAATGTCACAGTGGACAAACGCATCCGGGTCTACCCCAACCAGAAGCCCTGGATGACCCGGGAGGTCCAGCGGCTGCTGAAGGAGAG
The DNA here is from genome assembly GCF_964188405.1 of Protomyctophum parallelum. NCBI lineage: Eukaryota > Metazoa > Chordata > Actinopteri > Myctophiformes > Myctophidae > Protomyctophum > Protomyctophum parallelum. Next base: position 11,413,029 of record NC_139719.1, read on the forward strand.
GAACACCGCCTTCAGGTCTGAGGGTAGGGCTAACTACAGCGCAGCCCGAACGAACCTGAGGAGAGGCATCAGAGAGGCCAAGGCTGACTACAGGAGGAAGATCGAGGACCATCTGGACAGCAACAACAGCAGGCAGGTGTGGCAGGGAGTCCAGCAGCTTACCAACTACAGGACTACCGTCGGAGCTGTCGAGGGTGACGTCTCGTTGGCAGAGGAGCTAAACACCTTCTTTGCCCGCTTCGAGGCAGAGCCACCGGAGGCAGCAACGTCACACCCCACGGTCCACAGCAGCTTCACCTTCACAGTGGAGGAGCACGAGGTGAGGCGCACGCTGCGGGCCATCAACCCGAGGAAGGCTGCAGGTCCTGACGGCGTCACTGGACGTGTACTGAAGGACTGCGCGGACCAGCTGGCTGGGGTCTTCACCAAGATCTTCAACCAGTCCCTCGCCCAGTCCACTGTCCCACTCTGTCTGAAATCCTCCACCATAGTCCCCCTGCCCAAGAAGCGCAACATCTCCAGTCTAAATGACTACCGGCCAGTCGCACTCACACCAGTGGTGATGAAGTGCTTTGAGAAGCTGGTCCGGGGTCACATCACATCACTCCTGCCCCGTGGCTTTGACCCCCACCAGTTCGCTTACAGGGCAAATAGATCCACAGAGGACGCCATGGCCACAGCCCTCCATGCTGCACTGTCCCACCTGGAGCAGCAGGGGAGCTACGCGCGGATGCTCTTTGTGGACTTTAGCTCTGCTTTCAACACCATCCTCCCCCACAGACTGGTGGATGTTCTGGGGGAACTGGGTTTTCCACACAACACCTGCATGTGGATTAAAAGCTTCCTGTCTGGTCGCAGTCAGAGGGTGAGAGTGGGACAGCACATGTCTACGTCCCTCAGCCTCAGTACCGGCTCCCCACAGGGCTGTGTGCTGAGTCCGCTGCTCTACACCCTCTACACACACCAATGCACCCCCGCCCACCGCAGCAACACCATGGTGAAGTTCGCGGATGACACCACAGTAGTAGGGCTCATCTCCAAGGGAGATGAGTCAGCCTACAGGGATGAGGTGGTGCAGCTGACGGACTGGTGCAGAGAGAACAACCTGCTCTTGAACACATCCAAGACCCAGGAGCTGGTCATAGACTACAGGAGGAAGAAAACAGTCATTCCACCCCTGTTCATTAATGGGGACTGTGTGGAGAGGGTGTCCTCTTGCCGGTTTCTGGGAGTCCACATGGAGGAGGGCTTGACCTGGAGCACGAACACCTCTGAGCTGCTGAAGAAAGCCCAGCAGAGGCTCTACTTCCTGAGGGTGCTCAGGGGGAACAACATCACACAGAGACTGCTGGTGTCCTTCTATCGGTGCTCCATAGAGAGCATACTAACGTACTGCATATGTGTGTGGTACACCAGCTGTACAGTGGCGCAGAGGAAAAAGCTCCAGGGGGTCATAAATACGGCACAGAAGATCGTTGGCTGCCCTCTCCCCACACTGGAAGAACTACACAGAGACCGCTGTCATAAAAAAAACTCTGAACATTATAAAAGACACTTCCCACCCCGCTCACTCACTGTTTGAACTGTTGCCATCAGGCAGACGGTATAGAGTGATCAAGTCCAAGACCAACAGATTCAGTAACAGTTTCTATCCCACAGCGGTAGTTGCACTAAATGCTGCTAAAAAATGATCTGTTGCTGCGACACTTTTTAGTTTCTATTATCTATTATCTATTACCTTCTATTACTATTTATTATCTTAAGTACAATAAGGGTTTGTTGTACAAAGCTACACAGCTGTACACAGCTGAAAATGACATGCTTGTGCATTAGGGCTGCTGGGGTTGTGCAATAACAAGAAGTCATGTGTTTTTGTTTTATCTTGTACAGTATGTTTTGTGATATGATGCACTGATTGGTTGGCACTTTTAATTTCGTTGTACACGTTGCAATGACAAATAAAGATCTATCTATCTATCTAGTATAGATGTATAGTTTATATGTATATCTTCATTATATAGATATTCCACTGTTACTTTCTTAGCTTACGCATGTTTCTTGATAAATGTTTTTATGTGATCTATTCCCATGCTTTTTTTGTTCTTGCTTAATGTAAGTCGCTCTGGATTAAGAGCGTCTGCTAAATGCCTAAATTGTAAATTGTAAAAAACAACATTTCATATTAGCATTTTGAATATCCATAATATAACAAAAATAAACATATAGGCAGTTTGTTTTAGTGTTGAGTAACACAACAATTAATTGTATTCTATATTCTTATAAAGCACAAACAAATGATTGATTCAACATTTTATTCAGTTTGTAGAATGGGTACAGTTAAACAAAGGTACAGGTCAATACAAAAAACCTGATACGAGGAAAAATAAACAAAAAAAATGTTTACATCAGTGTCCTCCATTTTCAATTAATCCGAACATTTAATGACATACACGATCAACATGTTACACTTGGTTGTAATGTGGATTAATATGTGTGCGGTCAGGACATTTTCAGTGGCTCAAATTTGTCAAATTCAAACACAAGAGTCAACAGTTTAAATCCAGTGTGTAAATTATTTGAATAATAAAAGGCATTATTTGGGTTTCTCTCCAGTGTGAACTCTCTGGTGGGTTTTAAGGTTGGACATTGTAAAAAAAGAAACTGCTGGTTTATAATAAACCTTAAAAGACCAAACACGCTCCATTGGGACTCCTACTGGAGACTGATATTCACAAATGATATGCTATAGATATTATGTACATGCAATGAGTATCTGGATAATATTATGTCAAACAGTATTGAATAATATAAGTGCATATTAATGAATGCAGCAGAGTCAAAGAGGATTGCTCTACATTATTTCAGTAACATCAGAACCAAGTAGAACCAGCTCTGGTGAAGAAACAACTGCTCATACTGTGATTTACATAATTACAAAGAAACAGTTAGGCCTATTTGTTTTCCAAATCACAAACTGTCACCCACCCCCTTTATTGCAGACAGTCTTATACTTCAGCATCTCCTGTACTATCTTTTTTTAAGTTGCAATGTAAGTTCAATTTGACAGTCTTCATAAATAGTAGGCACAATGTGAAGGCCTTCACATATTTTACGATTTTATTTCTGATGACTGCACTTTTATTCAATGTTTTTCCAATGCTAAATAATGAACAAATCCCACATTCTTTCCCAGGTTAAAATGTAAACAGGCTAAATGATGATGACTATAGACAATGCATTCAAATGCAGAGATTAAACGTGTTAATGGTCACTGGTTGTCTGGCATTGGACAGATCACCTGTTAATGATCACATTATGGATGAACTGAGACCAGTTTACACCTCTTTGACTCTGATGAGTTTCAACTACAGAACTTATTTTGTGAAATATTAAAGGTGCTGTACCAGATAGTTCAGCTGTTTTACTATAAGATAACACATCACAATTATTTGGTTTTTTCCCCAGTGTGAATTCTCTGGTGTCTTTTAAGGTTGGTCAAAAGAGAGAATTGTTTCTCCAGTATGGATTTTCCGGTGGGTTTTAAGGTTGCTCATTGTAGAGAAGTGTTGTCCACAATGATCACATCCATAGGGTTTCTCTCCAGTGTGAATTCTCTGGTGGGTTTTAAGGTTTCCAATCTGAGAGAAGTGTTGTCCACACTGATCACATCCATAGGGTTTCTCTCCGGTATGAATTTTCCGGTGGGTTTTAAGGTTGCTCATTGTAGAGAAGTGTTGTCCACAATGATCACATCCATAGGGTTTCTCTCCAGTGTGAATTCTCTGGTGGGTTTTAAGGTTTGCAATCTGAGAGAAGTGTTGTCCACAATGATCACATCCATAGGGTTTCTCTCCAGTGTGAATTCTTTGGTGTTTTTTCAGGGTTGACTTGTCAGAGAAGTGTTGTCCACACTGGTCACATCCATATGTTTTCTCTCCAGTGTGAATTCTCTGGTGTTTTTTCAGGGTTGACTTGTGAGAGAAGTGTTGTCCACACTGATCACATCCATAGGCTTTCTCTCCAGTATGAATTCTCTGGTGTTTTTTCAGGGTGGACATTTGAGAGAATTGTTGTCCACACTGTTCACATCCATAGGGTTTCTCTCCAGTATGAATCCTCTGGTGGTCTTTCAGGGTGGACATTTGAGAGAATTGTTTCCCACACTGATCACATCCATATGGTTTCTCTCCAGTGTGAATTTTCTGATGGCTTTTAAGGTTGGTCATTGTAGAGAAATGTTGTCCACAATGATCACATCCATATGGTTTCTCCCCATTATGAATTTTCTGGTGGATTTTAAGGTGTGCCATTCTAGAGAAGTGTTGTCCACACTGATCACATCCATGTGGTTTCTCTCCAGTGTGAATCGTCTGGTGGCGTTTAAGGCTGGTCATTCTAGAGAAGTGTTGTCCACACTGATCACATCCATATGGTTTCTCTCCAGTATGAATTATCTGGTGGCCTTTCAGGGTGGACATTTGAGAGAAGTGTTGTCCACACAGGTCACATCCATAGGCTTTCTCTCCAGTGGAGGTTCTTTGTTCATTCAGCTCTGGTAGAACAGGTAAACCAGGCTGATGATGCAACACTGAATTGGACAAAGACAAATTAAACAATGCTTAGTTGTAATTCATAGCCTCAAGTTAATGTACACAATTATACATTAGCATCCATTTATAGTTTGATAAATTACTATATGTTGTGCATTTTAGAAAATGAGACAAACAACTGTATTTTAAGTCAATGCTAATATGAAAACAAAACAAACAACTTTTTATGACATGCTGTATATCCATATAGACACAGTAAGTAACTTACAGAGGTCTTGATGATCATTGGGTCCTCCCTGTTGAGCAGAACTTTTCATGGTGGCATTGGTAGAGTTCATCTTCAGCTGAAGTCTGGAGTCCAAAGTCAGATGTGATCAGAAATGATTGATATGCTGGAGGAGTTGTGGAGAACTGACAACTACAAACTCTTCTTATACTAGAGAGCCAGATGTGGAACCACTAACTGCTTGGTGTTGATTGGCCAAAGAGGAGAACAATAGAAACAAACTGCTGCATGCTCCACCCCTCTGTAGCTCCTCCCCCAGGTAATGCTCTATGCAACATTCTAGAAATTAGAAAAACTGCTAAATGTGAGATTGCTTTGTAAGCTTCATATTTAATGAATATAAACTATATGCATATATATAATACATTGATGTATGAAAATAAGTACATTCTATCAGTCTATGATGTGAACGTGAGTAAAGTAAATGCAGGAGTGAGCATGAATCCCAAATAACAGACACTGTCAGAGTCAAAGCATATAATATAGAAAACACGATTATTTAGTTATTGGTAAATCAGGAAACAAATAACTGAAACTAAATAAATAAAACAAAACATTACAGCGCTGAAGAGAAAGAAAGTCAAACAAATGCAGTGGGAAACAGAACAGTGTTTAATTGTAACATAAATAAGAGTGCCAAGCATACCTGCTGTTTTCTGGGAGTTTTTCCATATGTGATGCATAAAAACTGCTGGTTTATAATAAACCTTAAAACATCAAACACTCTCCATTGGGACTCCTACTGGACACTGATATTCACAAATGATATGCTATGGAATGGATAGTATGTACATGCAATGAGTATCTGGATAATATGTCTAACAGTATTGAATAATATAAGTGGATATTAATGAATGCAGCAGAGTCAAAGAGGATTGCTCTACATTCTTTCAGTAACACCCAGTAGAACTAGCTCTGGTGAAGAAACAACTGCTCATACTGGGATTTACATCATTACAAAGAAACAGTTAGGCCTATTTGTTTTCCAAATCACAAACTGCCACCCACCCCTAAATGATTGCAGACAGTCTTATACTTCAGCATCTCCTGTACTATCTTTTTTTAAGTTGCAATGTAAGTTCAATTTGACAGTCTTCATAAATAGTAGGCACAATGTGAAGGCCTTCACATATTTTACGATGTCATATTTTATTTCTGATGACTTCACTTCACTTTTATTCAATGTTTTTCTAATGCTAAATAATGAACAAACCCCACATTCTTTCCCCAGGTTAAAATGTAAACAGGGTAAATGATGATGGCTGATGCTTCATTCACTATAGACAATGCATTCAAATGCAGAGATTAAACGTGTTAATGGTCACTGGTTGTCTGGCATTGGACAGATCTCCTGTTAATGATCACATTATGGATGAACTGAGACCAGTTTACACCTCTTTGACTCTGATGAGTTTCAACTAGTTTCAACTACAGAACATTTGTGAAATGTTAAACGTGCTGTATGGGAAATGTTTTGTTAAAATGGTTCTAGTAAATCATTGTTATATTGTTTGTTCAGTAACAGAGGTCTTCCCATGCCTCCATACCTACTTCACTAACATCATTATTACTATTTCATAATGTGAATTGTGTTAAAAGTACAATTGATCAACAGTAATATGAAGGGGGAATTATGGCCTGGGCTCTGTATATTTTAGAACATATTAGCCTAGTTTACTTACATACGATGTTACGCACCAATTAGTCTAGGGGTAAAGGGTATGCATAACATATACAATGGACAGGAAACCTCACTCAAAAGTTGAAAACACTTGTACTTGTACTTCAGACATAAAAGTTACAGACAAAGGTACAAAATGTTTTTCTTAATACAATGCAATACAATGGATACATGATGGAAGCTGAGAGAGACCCAGAAGAAACTTATTGTATTATATACTAAGAAACAAACCGTGGCAAAAATGTCTTGTTTTAAGTTTTAGTCGACAAAATCTACACTGCGTCAAAGTGGTGTTTTTTTTTCCCAAACCCGCACCACAGATCAATCAGAAGCCACGGGTTGATGTCCCGCCTACCTTGGACCCTTTCCAGACTGAGCAGCAAAACAATTGACGGAACTCAGCGAAGCACCATGGTGAAGTTCGCGGATGACACCACAGTAGTAGGGCTCATCTCCAAGGGAGATGAGTCAGCCTACAGGGATGAGGTGGTGCAGCTGACGGACTGGTGCAGAGAGAACAACCTGCTCTTGAACACATCCAAGACCCAGGAGCTGGTCATAGACTACAGGAGGAAGAAAACAGTCATTCCACCCCTGTTCATTAATGGGGACTGTGTGGAGAGGGTGTCCTCTTGCCGGTTTCTGGGAGTCCACATGGAGGAGGGCTTGACCTGGAGCACGAACACCTCTGAGCTGCTGAAGAAAGCCCAGCAGAGGCTCTACTTCCTGAGGGTGCTCAGGGGGAACAACATCACACAGAGACTGCTGGTGTCCTTCTATCGGTGCTCCATAGAGAGCATACTAACGTACTGCATATGTGTGTGGTACACCAGCTGTACAGTGGCGCAGAGGAAAAAGCTCCAGGGGGTCATAAATACGGCACAGAAGATCGTTGGCTGCCCTCTCCCCACACTGGAAGAACTACACAGAGACCGCTGTCATAAAAAAAACTCTGAACATTATAAAAGACACTTCCCACCCCGCTCACTCACTGTTTGAACTGTTGCCATCAGGCAGACGGTATAGAGTGATCAAGTCCAAGACCAACAGATTCAGTAACAGTTTCTATCCCACAGCGGTAGTTGCACTAAATGCTGCTAAAAAATGATCTGTTGCTGCGACACTTTTTAGTTTCTATTATCTATTATCTATTACCTTCTATTACTATTTATTATCTTAAGTACAATAAGGGTTTGTTGTACAAAGCTACACAGCTGTACACAGCTGAAAATGACATGCTTGTGCATTAGGGCTGCTGGGGTTGTGCAATAACAAGAAGTCATGTGTTTTTGTTTTATCTTGTACAGTATGTTTTGTGATATGATGCACTGATTGGTTGGCACTTTTAATTTCGTTGTACACGTTGCAATGACAAATAAAGATCTATCTATCTATCTAGTATAGATGTATAGTTTATATGTATATCTTCATTATATAGATATTCCACTGTTACTTTCTTAGCTTACGCATGTTTCTTGATAAATGTTTTTATGTGATCTATTCCCATGCTTTTTTTGTTCTTGCTTAATGTAAGTCGCTCTGGATTAAGAGCGTCTGCTAAATGCCTAAATTGTAAATTGTAAAAAACAACATTTCATATTAGCATTTTGAATATCCATAATATAACAAAAATAAACATATAGGCAGTTTGTTTTAGTGTTGAGTAACACAACAATTAATTGTATTCTATATTCTTATAAAGCACAAACAAATGATTGATTCAACATTTTATTCAGTTTGTAGAATGGGTACAGTTAAACAAAGGTACAGGTCAATACAAAAAACCTGATACGAGGAAAAATAAACAAAAAAAATGTTTACATCAGTGTCCTCCATTTTCAATTAATCCGAACATTTAATGACATACACGATCAACATGTTACACTTGGTTGTAATGTGGATTAATATGTGTGCGGTCAGGACATTTTCAGTGGCTCAAATTTGTCAAATTCAAACACAAGAGTCAACAGTTTAAATCCAGTGTGTAAATTATTTGAATAATAAAAGGCATTATTTGGGTTTCTCTCCAGTGTGAACTCTCTGGTGGGTTTTAAGGTTGGACATTGTAAAAAAAGAAACTGCTGGTTTATAATAAACCTTAAAAGACCAAACACGCTCCATTGGGACTCCTACTGGAGACTGATATTCACAAATGATATGCTATAGATATTATGTACATGCAATGAGTATCTGGATAATATTATGTCAAACAGTATTGAATAATATAAGTGCATATTAATGAATGCAGCAGAGTCAAAGAGGATTGCTCTACATTATTTCAGTAACATCAGAACCAAGTAGAACCAGCTCTGGTGAAGAAACAACTGCTCATACTGTGATTTACATAATTACAAAGAAACAGTTAGGCCTATTTGTTTTCCAAATCACAAACTGTCACCCACCCCCTTTATTGCAGACAGTCTTATACTTCAGCATCTCCTGTACTATCTTTTTTTAAGTTGCAATGTAAGTTCAATTTGACAGTCTTCATAAATAGTAGGCACAATGTGAAGGCCTTCACATATTTTACGATTTTATTTCTGATGACTGCACTTTTATTCAATGTTTTTCCAATGCTAAATAATGAACAAATCCCACATTCTTTCCCAGGTTAAAATGTAAACAGGCTAAATGATGATGACTATAGACAATGCATTCAAATGCAGAGATTAAACGTGTTAATGGTCACTGGTTGTCTGGCATTGGACAGATCACCTGTTAATGATCACATTATGGATGAACTGAGACCAGTTTACACCTCTTTGACTCTGATGAGTTTCAACTACAGAACTTATTTTGTGAAATATTAAAGGTGCTGTACCAGATAGTTCAGCTGTTTTACTATAAGATAACACATCACAATTATTTGGTTTTTTCCCCAGTGTGAATTCTCTGGTGTCTTTTAAGGTTGGTCAAAAGAGAGAATTGTTTCTCCAGTATGGATTTTCCGGTGGGTTTTAAGGTTGCTCATTGTAGAGAAGTGTTGTCCACAATGATCACATCCATAGGGTTTCTCTCCAGTGTGAATTCTCTGGTGGGTTTTAAGGTTTCCAATCTGAGAGAAGTGTTGTCCACACTGATCACATCCATAGGGTTTCTCTCCGGTATGAATTTTCCGGTGGGTTTTAAGGTTGCTCATTGTAGAGAAGTGTTGTCCACAATGATCACATCCATAGGGTTTCTCTCCAGTGTGAATTCTCTGGTGGGTTTTAAGGTTTGCAATCTGAGAGAAGTGTTGTCCACAATGATCACATCCATAGGGTTTCTCTCCAGTGTGAATTCTTTGGTGTTTTTTCAGGGTTGACTTGTCAGAGAAGTGTTGTCCACACTGGTCACATCCATATGTTTTCTCTCCAGTGTGAATTCTCTGGTGTTTTTTCAGGGTTGACTTGTGAGAGAAGTGTTGTCCACACTGATCACATCCATAGGCTTTCTCTCCAGTATGAATTCTCTGGTGTTTTTTCAGGGTGGACATTTGAGAGAAGTGTTGTCCACACTGTTCACATCCATAGGGTTTCTCTCCAGTATGAATCCTCTGGTGGTCTTTCAGGGTGGACATTTGAGAGAATTGTTTCCCACACTGATCACATCCATATGGTTTCTCTCCAGTGTGAATTTTCTGATGGCTTTTAAGGTTGGTCATTGTAGAGAAATGTTGTCCACAATGATCACATCCATATGGTTTCTCCCCATTATGAATTTTCTGGTGGATTTTAAGGTGTGCCATTCTAGAGAAGTGTTGTCCACACTGATCACATCCATGTGGTTTCTCTCCAGTGTGAATCGTCTGGTGGCGTTTAAGGCTGGTCATTCTAGAGAAGTGTTGTCCACACTGATCACATCCATATGGTTTCTCTCCAGTATGAATTATCTGGTGGCCTTTCAGGGTGGACATTTGAGAGAAGTGTTGTCCACACAGGTCACATCCATAGGCTTTCTCTCCAGTGGAGGTTCTTTGTTCATTCAGCTCTGGTAGAACAGGTAAACCAGGCTGATGATGCAACACTGAATTGGACAAAGACAAATTAAACAATGCTTAGTTGTAATTCATAGCCTCAAGTTAATGTACACAATTATACATTAGCATCCATTTATAGTTTGATAAATTACTATATGTTGTGCATTTTAGAAAATGAGACAAACAACTGTATTTTAAGTCAATGCTAATATGAAAACAAAACAAACAACTTTTTATGACATGCTGTATATCCATATAGACACAGTAAGTAACTTACAGAGGTCTTGATGATCATTGGGTCCTCCCTGTTGAGCAGAACTTTTCATGGTGGCATTGGTAGAGTTCATCTTCAGCTGAAGTCTGGAGTCCAAAGTCAGATGTGATCAGAAATGATTGATATGCTGGAGGAGTTGTGGAGAACTGACAACTACAAACTCTTCTTATACTAGAGAGCCAGATGTGGAACCACTAACTGCTTGGTGTTGATTGGCCAAAGAGGAGAACAATAGAAACAAACTGCTGCATGCTCCACCCCTCTGTAGCTCCTCCCCCAGGTAATGCTCTATGCAACATTCTAGAAATTAGAAAAACTGCTAAATGTGAGATTGCTTTGTAAGCTTCATATTTAATGAATATAAACTATATGCATATATATAATACATTGATGTATGAAAATAAGTACATTCTATCAGTCTATGATGTGAACGTGAGTAAAGTAAATGCAGGAGTGAGCATGAATCCCAAATAACAGACACTGTCAGAGTCAAAGCATATAATATAGAAAACACGATTATTTAGTTATTGGTAAATCAGGAAACAAATAACTGAAACTAAATAAATAAAACAAAACATTACAGCGCTGAAGAGAAAGAAAGTCAAACAAATGCAGTGGGAAACAGAACAGTGTTTAATTGTAACATAAATAAGAGTGCCAAGCATACCTGCTGTTTTCTGGGAGTTTTTCCATATGTGATGCATAAAAACTGCTGGTTTATAATAAACCTTAAAACATCAAACACTCTCCATTGGGACTCCTACTGGACACTGATATTCACAAATGATATGCTATGGAATGGATAGTATGTACATGCAATGAGTATCTGGATAATATGTCTAACAGTATTGAATAATATAAGTGGATATTAATGAATGCAGCAGAGTCAAAGAGGATTGCTCTACATTCTTTCAGTAACACCCAGTAGAACTAGCTCTGGTGAAGAAACAACTGCTCATACTGGGATTTACATCATTACAAAGAAACAGTTAGGCCTATTTGTTTTCCAAATCACAAACTGCCACCCACCCCTAAATGATTGCAGACAGTCTTATACTTCAGCATCTCCTGTACTATCTTTTTTTAAGTTGCAATGTAAGTTCAATTTGACAGTCTTCATAAATAGTAGGCACAATGTGAAGGCCTTCACATATTTTACGATGTCATATTTTATTTCTGATGACTTCACTTCACTTTTATTCAATGTTTTTCTAATGCTAAATAATGAACAAACCCCACATTCTTTCCCCAGGTTAAAATGTAAACAGGGTAAATGATGATGGCTGATGCTTCATTCACTATAGACAATGCATTCAAATGCAGAGATTAAACGTGTTAATGGTCACTGGTTGTCTGGCATTGGACAGATCTCCTGTTAATGATCACATTATGGATGAACTGAGACCAGTTTACACCTCTTTGACTCTGATGAGTTTCAACTAGTTTCAACTACAGAACATTTGTGAAATGTTAAACGTGCTGTATGGGAAATGTTTTGTTAAAATGGTTCTAGTAAATCATTGTTATATTGTTTGTTCAGTAACAGAGGTCTTCCCATGCCTCCATACCTACTTCACTAACATCATTATTACTATTTCATAATGTGAATTGTGTTAAAAGTACAATTGATCAACAGTAATATGAAGGGGGAATTATGGCCTGGGCTCTGTATATTTTAGAACATATTAGCCTAGTTTACTTACATACGATGTTACGCACCAATTAGTCTAGGGGTAAAGGGTATGCATAACATATACAATGGACAGGAAACCTCACTCAAAAGTTGAAAACACTTGTACTTGTACTTCAGACATAAAAGTTACAGACAAAGGTACAAAATGTTTTTCTTAATACAATGCAATACAATGGATACATGATGGAAGCTGAGAGAGACCCAGAAGAAACTTATTGTATTATATACTAAGAAACAAACCGTGGCAAAAATGTCTTGTTTTAAGTTTTAGTCGACAAAATCTACACTGCGTCAAAGTGGTGTTTTTTTTTCCCAAACCCGCACCACAGATCAATCAGAAGCCACGGGTTGATGTCCCGCCTACCTTGGACCCTTTCCAGACTGAGCAGCAAAACAATTGACGGAACTCAGCGAAGCAGGCTGGAACCCAGGGCTAGGAGTCGGACCAGGGCCGGATTAACACCTCTGAGGGCCCCTGGGCACTGAAGCTCCAAGGGTCCATGCACGTGTAAATATTTGTGCGTGTATTTTCGCTGTTTTAGGCTTTTATATTGGCCTATTCCGGTTCGCCTTTTTAAACACCATTTATTTCATTCGGATTAGCAGGGACATTTTCAGTGGAGCTAAAAAAACAAACAAAAAGGGCCCCTGGGCACGTGCCCAAAGTGACCAATATGGTAGATCTGGCCCTGGCTAGGGCACTATACTGGCCCTTGTTTGTGTTATTCTCACACCTTAAGCAATGTCCACAGTATCACATGGTACATGTACAGGTACAGTACACATCTTAACTGAGGTGTGTAGATGTATGTGTAGAGATGGCTGATTAGCAGTGTTCTGTCTATAGGAAATATTTGTATATTAATCTTGGGTCCTTGCCATGGAAATGTTTAAGAACGACATCAGTAAACAAACAAAAAGCTTAAAAATGAGCAAAAATGCAATTAGGGAAACTTTGAGAGAAAAAGACTCGCTCACCATATAGAAACTAGAAGTAAAACTCCTTAGACTGAGACTTAAGAAAATATATTTTCCTTTATTTTATCATGCTCGGTCCTAAGACCTTCGTCAGTGCTATATGATTTTCACAGACAAAAAACTTGCTCTTAAAGAGCTCCAAAAGAAGCCTCAGTACCGGCTCCCCACAGGGCTGTGTGCTGAGTCCGCTGCTCTACACCCTCTACACACACCAATGCACCCCCGCCCACCGCAGCAACACCATGGTGAAGTTCGCGGATGACACCACAGTAGTAGGGCTCATCTCCAAGGGAGATGAGTCAGCCTACAGGGATGAGGTGGTGCAGCTGACGGACTGGTGCAGAGAGAACAACCTGCTCTTGAACACATCCAAGACCCAGGAGCTGGTCATAGACTACAGGAGGAAGAAAACAGTCATTCCACCCCTGTTCATTAATGGGGACTGTGTGGAGAGGGTGTCCTCTTGCCGGTTTCTGGGAGTCCACATGGAGGAGGGCTTGACCTGGAGCACGAACACCTCTGAGCTGCTGAAGAAAGCCCAGCAGAGGCTCTACTTCCTGAGGGTGCTCAGGGGGAACAACATCACACAGAGACTGCTGGTGTCCTTCTATCGGTGCTCCATAGAGAGCATACTAACGTACTGCATATGTGTGTGGTACACCAGCTGTACAGTGGCGCAGAGGAAAAAGCTCCAGGGGGTCATAAATACGGCACAGAAGATCGTTGGCTGCCCTCTCCCCACACTGGAAGAACTACACAGAGACCGCTGTCATAAAAAAAACTCTGAACATTATAAAAGACACTTCCCACCCCGCTCACTCACTGTTTGAACTGTTGCCATCAGGCAGACGGTATAGAGTGATCAAGTCCAAGACCAACAGATTCAGTAACAGTTTCTATCCCACAGCGGTAGTTGCACTAAATGCTGCTAAAAAATGATCTGTTGCTGCGACACTTTTTAGTTTCTATTATCTATTATCTATTACCTTCTATTACTATTTATTATCTTAAGTACAATAAGGGTTTGTTGTACAAAGCTACACAGCTGTACACAGCTGAAAATGACATGCTTGTGCATTAGGGCTGCTGGGGTTGTGCAATAACAAGAAGTCATGTGTTTTTGTTTTATCTTGTACAGTATGTTTTGTGATATGATGCACTGATTGGTTGGCACTTTTAATTTCGTTGTACACGTTGCAATGACAAATAAAGATCTATCTATCTATCTAGTATAGATGTATAGTTTATATGTATATCTTCATTATATAGATATTCCACTGTTACTTTCTTAGCTTACGCATGTTTCTTGATAAATGTTTTTATGTGATCTATTCCCATGCTTTTTTTGTTCTTGCTTAATGTAAGTCGCTCTGGATTAAGAGCGTCTGCTAAATGCCTAAATTGTAAATTGTAAAAAACAACATTTCATATTAGCATTTTGAATATCCATAATATAACAAAAATAAACATATAGGCAGTTTGTTTTAGTGTTGAGTAACACAACAATTAATTGTATTCTATATTCTTATAAAGCACAAACAAATGATTGATTCAACATTTTATTCAGTTTGTAGAATGGGTACAGTTAAACAAAGGTACAGGTCAATACAAAAAACCTGATACGAGGAAAAATAAACAAAAAAAATGTTTACATCAGTGTCCTCCATTTTCAATTAATCCGAACATTTAATGACATACACGATCAACATGTTACACTTGGTTGTAATGTGGATTAATATGTGTGCGGTCAGGACATTTTCAGTGGCTCAAATTTGTCAAATTCAAACACAAGAGTCAACAGTTTAAATCCAGTGTGTAAATTATTTGAATAATAAAAGGCATTATTTGGGTTTCTCTCCAGTGTGAACTCTCTGGTGGGTTTTAAGGTTGGACATTGTAAAAAAAGAAACTGCTGGTTTATAATAAACCTTAAAAGACCAAACACGCTCCATTGGGACTCCTACTGGAGACTGATATTCACAAATGATATGCTATAGATATTATGTACATGCAATGAGTATCTGGATAATATTATGTCAAACAGTATTGAATAATATAAGTGCATATTAATGAATGCAGCAGAGTCAAAGAGGATTGCTCTACATTATTTCAGTAACATCAGAACCAAGTAGAACCAGCTCTGGTGAAGAAACAACTGCTCATACTGTGATTTACATAATTACAAAGAAACAGTTAGGCCTATTTGTTTTCCAAATCACAAACTGTCACCCACCCCCTTTATTGCAGACAGTCTTATACTTCAGCATCTCCTGTACTATCTTTTTTTAAGTTGCAATGTAAGTTCAATTTGACAGTCTTCATAAATAGTAGGCACAATGTGAAGGCCTTCACATATTTTACGATTTTATTTCTGATGACTGCACTTTTATTCAATGTTTTTCCAATGCTAAATAATGAACAAATCCCACATTCTTTCCCAGGTTAAAATGTAAACAGGCTAAATGATGATGACTATAGACAATGCATTCAAATGCAGAGATTAAACGTGTTAATGGTCACTGGTTGTCTGGCATTGGACAGATCACCTGTTAATGATCACATTATGGATGAACTGAGACCAGTTTACACCTCTTTGACTCTGATGAGTTTCAACTACAGAACTTATTTTGTGAAATATTAAAGGTGCTGTACCAGATAGTTCAGCTGTTTTACTATAAGATAACACATCACAATTATTTGGTTTTTTCCCCAGTGTGAATTCTCTGGTGTCTTTTAAGGTTGGTCAAAAGAGAGAATTGTTTCTCCAGTATGGATTTTCCGGTGGGTTTTAAGGTTGCTCATTGTAGAGAAGTGTTGTCCACAATGATCACATCCATAGGGTTTCTCTCCAGTGTGAATTCTCTGGTGGGTTTTAAGGTTTCCAATCTGAGAGAAGTGTTGTCCACACTGATCACATCCATAGGGTTTCTCTCCGGTATGAATTTTCCGGTGGGTTTTAAGGTTGCTCATTGTAGAGAAGTGTTGTCCACAATGATCACATCCATAGGGTTTCTCTCCAGTGTGAATTCTCTGGTGGGTTTTAAGGTTTGCAATCTGAGAGAAGTGTTGTCCACAATGATCACATCCATAGGGTTTCTCTCCAGTGTGAATTCTTTGGTGTTTTTTCAGGGTTGACTTGTCAGAGAAGTGTTGTCCACACTGGTCACATCCATATGTTTTCTCTCCAGTGTGAATTCTCTGGTGTTTTTTCAGGGTTGACTTGTGAGAGAAGTGTTGTCCACACTGATCACATCCATAGGCTTTCTCTCCAGTATGAATTCTCTGGTGTTTTTTCAGGGTGGACATTTGAGAGAAGTGTTGTCCACACTGTTCACATCCATAGGGTTTCTCTCCAGTATGAATCCTCTGGTGGTCTTTCAGGGTGGACATTTGAGAGAATTGTTTCCCACACTGATCACATCCATATGGTTTCTCTCCAGTGTGAATTTTCTGATGGCTTTTAAGGTTGGTCATTGTAGAGAAATGTTGTCCACAATGATCACATCCATATGGTTTCTCCCCATTATGAATTTTCTGGTGGATTTTAAGGTGTGCCATTCTAGAGAAGTGTTGTCCACACTGATCACATCCATGTGGTTTCTCTCCAGTGTGAATCGTCTGGTGGCGTTTAAGGCTGGTCATTCTAGAGAAGTGTTGTCCACACTGATCACATCCATATGGTTTCTCTCCAGTATGAATTATCTGGTGGCCTTTCAGGGTGGACATTTGAGAGAAGTGTTGTCCACACAGGTCACATCCATAGGCTTTCTCTCCAGTGGAGGTTCTTTGTTCATTCAGCTCTGGTAGAACAGGTAAACCAGGCTGATGATGCAACACTGAATTGGACAAAGACAAATTAAACAATGCTTAGTTGTAATTCATAGCCTCAAGTTAATGTACACAATTATACATTAGCATCCATTTATAGTTTGATAAATTACTATATGTTGTGCATTTTAGAAAATGAGACAAACAACTGTATTTTAAGTCAATGCTAATATGAAAACAAAACAAACAACTTTTTATGACATGCTGTATATCCATATAGACACAGTAAGTAACTT
The DNA here is from genome assembly GCF_964188405.1 of Protomyctophum parallelum. Classification (NCBI taxonomy): domain Eukaryota; kingdom Metazoa; phylum Chordata; class Actinopteri; order Myctophiformes; family Myctophidae; genus Protomyctophum; species Protomyctophum parallelum. Next base: position 11,430,513 of record NC_139719.1, read on the forward strand.
ACAGAGGTCTTGATGATCATTGGGTCCTCCCTGTTGAGCAGAACTTTTCATGGTGGCATTGGTAGAGTTCATCTTCAGCTGAAGTCTGGAGTCCAAAGTCAGATGTGATCAGAAATGATTGATATGCTGGAGGAGTTGTGGAGAACTGACAACTACAAACTCTTCTTATACTAGAGAGCCAGATGTGGAACCACTAACTGCTTGGTGTTGATTGGCCAAAGAGGAGAACAATAGAAACAAACTGCTGCATGCTCCACCCCTCTGTAGCTCCTCCCCCAGGTAATGCTCTATGCAACATTCTAGAAATTAGAAAAACTGCTAAATGTGAGATTGCTTTGTAAGCTTCATATTTAATGAATATAAACTATATGCATATATATAATACATTGATGTATGAAAATAAGTACATTCTATCAGTCTATGATGTGAACGTGAGTAAAGTAAATGCAGGAGTGAGCATGAATCCCAAATAACAGACACTGTCAGAGTCAAAGCATATAATATAGAAAACACGATTATTTAGTTATTGGTAAATCAGGAAACAAATAACTGAAACTAAATAAATAAAACAAAACATTACAGCGCTGAAGAGAAAGAAAGTCAAACAAATGCAGTGGGAAACAGAACAGTGTTTAATTGTAACATAAATAAGAGTGCCAAGCATACCTGCTGTTTTCTGGGAGTTTTTCCATATGTGATGCATAAAAACTGCTGGTTTATAATAAACCTTAAAACATCAAACACTCTCCATTGGGACTCCTACTGGACACTGATATTCACAAATGATATGCTATGGAATGGATAGTATGTACATGCAATGAGTATCTGGATAATATGTCTAACAGTATTGAATAATATAAGTGGATATTAATGAATGCAGCAGAGTCAAAGAGGATTGCTCTACATTCTTTCAGTAACACCCAGTAGAACTAGCTCTGGTGAAGAAACAACTGCTCATACTGGGATTTACATCATTACAAAGAAACAGTTAGGCCTATTTGTTTTCCAAATCACAAACTGCCACCCACCCCTAAATGATTGCAGACAGTCTTATACTTCAGCATCTCCTGTACTATCTTTTTTTAAGTTGCAATGTAAGTTCAATTTGACAGTCTTCATAAATAGTAGGCACAATGTGAAGGCCTTCACATATTTTACGATGTCATATTTTATTTCTGATGACTTCACTTCACTTTTATTCAATGTTTTTCTAATGCTAAATAATGAACAAACCCCACATTCTTTCCCCAGGTTAAAATGTAAACAGGGTAAATGATGATGGCTGATGCTTCATTCACTATAGACAATGCATTCAAATGCAGAGATTAAACGTGTTAATGGTCACTGGTTGTCTGGCATTGGACAGATCTCCTGTTAATGATCACATTATGGATGAACTGAGACCAGTTTACACCTCTTTGACTCTGATGAGTTTCAACTAGTTTCAACTACAGAACATTTGTGAAATGTTAAACGTGCTGTATGGGAAATGTTTTGTTAAAATGGTTCTAGTAAATCATTGTTATATTGTTTGTTCAGTAACAGAGGTCTTCCCATGCCTCCATACCTACTTCACTAACATCATTATTACTATTTCATAATGTGAATTGTGTTAAAAGTACAATTGATCAACAGTAATATGAAGGGGGAATTATGGCCTGGGCTCTGTATATTTTAGAACATATTAGCCTAGTTTACTTACATACGATGTTACGCACCAATTAGTCTAGGGGTAAAGGGTATGCATAACATATACAATGGACAGGAAACCTCACTCAAAAGTTGAAAACACTTGTACTTGTACTTCAGACATAAAAGTTACAGACAAAGGTACAAAATGTTTTTCTTAATACAATGCAATACAATGGATACATGATGGAAGCTGAGAGAGACCCAGAAGAAACTTATTGTATTATATACTAAGAAACAAACCGTGGCAAAAATGTCTTGTTTTAAGTTTTAGTCGACAAAATCTACACTGCGTCAAAGTGGTGTTTTTTTTTCCCAAACCCGCACCACAGATCAATCAGAAGCCACGGGTTGATGTCCCGCCTACCTTGGACCCTTTCCAGACTGAGCAGCAAAACAATTGACGGAACTCAGCGAAGCACCATGGTGAAGTTCGCGGATGACACCACAGTAGTAGGGCTCATCTCCAAGGGAGATGAGTCAGCCTACAGGGATGAGGTGGTGCAGCTGACGGACTGGTGCAGAGAGAACAACCTGCTCTTGAACACATCCAAGACCCAGGAGCTGGTCATAGACTACAGGAGGAAGAAAACAGTCATTCCACCCCTGTTCATTAATGGGGACTGTGTGGAGAGGGTGTCCTCTTGCCGGTTTCTGGGAGTCCACATGGAGGAGGGCTTGACCTGGAGCACGAACACCTCTGAGCTGCTGAAGAAAGCCCAGCAGAGGCTCTACTTCCTGAGGGTGCTCAGGGGGAACAACATCACACAGAGACTGCTGGTGTCCTTCTATCGGTGCTCCATAGAGAGCATACTAACGTACTGCATATGTGTGTGGTACACCAGCTGTACAGTGGCGCAGAGGAAAAAGCTCCAGGGGGTCATAAATACGGCACAGAAGATCGTTGGCTGCCCTCTCCCCACACTGGAAGAACTACACAGAGACCGCTGTCATAAAAAAAACTCTGAACATTATAAAAGACACTTCCCACCCCGCTCACTCACTGTTTGAACTGTTGCCATCAGGCAGACGGTATAGAGTGATCAAGTCCAAGACCAACAGATTCAGTAACAGTTTCTATCCCACAGCGGTAGTTGCACTAAATGCTGCTAAAAAATGATCTGTTGCTGCGACACTTTTTAGTTTCTATTATCTATTATCTATTACCTTCTATTACTATTTATTATCTTAAGTACAATAAGGGTTTGTTGTACAAAGCTACACAGCTGTACACAGCTGAAAATGACATGCTTGTGCATTAGGGCTGCTGGGGTTGTGCAATAACAAGAAGTCATGTGTTTTTGTTTTATCTTGTACAGTATGTTTTGTGATATGATGCACTGATTGGTTGGCACTTTTAATTTCGTTGTACACGTTGCAATGACAAATAAAGATCTATCTATCTATCTAGTATAGATGTATAGTTTATATGTATATCTTCATTATATAGATATTCCACTGTTACTTTCTTAGCTTACGCATGTTTCTTGATAAATGTTTTTATGTGATCTATTCCCATGCTTTTTTTGTTCTTGCTTAATGTAAGTCGCTCTGGATTAAGAGCGTCTGCTAAATGCCTAAATTGTAAATTGTAAAAAACAACATTTCATATTAGCATTTTGAATATCCATAATATAACAAAAATAAACATATAGGCAGTTTGTTTTAGTGTTGAGTAACACAACAATTAATTGTATTCTATATTCTTATAAAGCACAAACAAATGATTGATTCAACATTTTATTCAGTTTGTAGAATGGGTACAGTTAAACAAAGGTACAGGTCAATACAAAAAACCTGATACGAGGAAAAATAAACAAAAAAAATGTTTACATCAGTGTCCTCCATTTTCAATTAATCCGAACATTTAATGACATACACGATCAACATGTTACACTTGGTTGTAATGTGGATTAATATGTGTGCGGTCAGGACATTTTCAGTGGCTCAAATTTGTCAAATTCAAACACAAGAGTCAACAGTTTAAATCCAGTGTGTAAATTATTTGAATAATAAAAGGCATTATTTGGGTTTCTCTCCAGTGTGAACTCTCTGGTGGGTTTTAAGGTTGGACATTGTAAAAAAAGAAACTGCTGGTTTATAATAAACCTTAAAAGACCAAACACGCTCCATTGGGACTCCTACTGGAGACTGATATTCACAAATGATATGCTATAGATATTATGTACATGCAATGAGTATCTGGATAATATTATGTCAAACAGTATTGAATAATATAAGTGCATATTAATGAATGCAGCAGAGTCAAAGAGGATTGCTCTACATTATTTCAGTAACATCAGAACCAAGTAGAACCAGCTCTGGTGAAGAAACAACTGCTCATACTGTGATTTACATAATTACAAAGAAACAGTTAGGCCTATTTGTTTTCCAAATCACAAACTGTCACCCACCCCCTTTATTGCAGACAGTCTTATACTTCAGCATCTCCTGTACTATCTTTTTTTAAGTTGCAATGTAAGTTCAATTTGACAGTCTTCATAAATAGTAGGCACAATGTGAAGGCCTTCACATATTTTACGATTTTATTTCTGATGACTGCACTTTTATTCAATGTTTTTCCAATGCTAAATAATGAACAAATCCCACATTCTTTCCCAGGTTAAAATGTAAACAGGCTAAATGATGATGACTATAGACAATGCATTCAAATGCAGAGATTAAACGTGTTAATGGTCACTGGTTGTCTGGCATTGGACAGATCACCTGTTAATGATCACATTATGGATGAACTGAGACCAGTTTACACCTCTTTGACTCTGATGAGTTTCAACTACAGAACTTATTTTGTGAAATATTAAAGGTGCTGTACCAGATAGTTCAGCTGTTTTACTATAAGATAACACATCACAATTATTTGGTTTTTTCCCCAGTGTGAATTCTCTGGTGTCTTTTAAGGTTGGTCAAAAGAGAGAATTGTTTCTCCAGTATGGATTTTCCGGTGGGTTTTAAGGTTGCTCATTGTAGAGAAGTGTTGTCCACAATGATCACATCCATAGGGTTTCTCTCCAGTGTGAATTCTCTGGTGGGTTTTAAGGTTTCCAATCTGAGAGAAGTGTTGTCCACACTGATCACATCCATAGGGTTTCTCTCCGGTATGAATTTTCCGGTGGGTTTTAAGGTTGCTCATTGTAGAGAAGTGTTGTCCACAATGATCACATCCATAGGGTTTCTCTCCAGTGTGAATTCTCTGGTGGGTTTTAAGGTTTGCAATCTGAGAGAAGTGTTGTCCACAATGATCACATCCATAGGGTTTCTCTCCAGTGTGAATTCTTTGGTGTTTTTTCAGGGTTGACTTGTCAGAGAAGTGTTGTCCACACTGGTCACATCCATATGTTTTCTCTCCAGTGTGAATTCTCTGGTGTTTTTTCAGGGTTGACTTGTGAGAGAAGTGTTGTCCACACTGATCACATCCATAGGCTTTCTCTCCAGTATGAATTCTCTGGTGTTTTTTCAGGGTGGACATTTGAGAGAAGTGTTGTCCACACTGTTCACATCCATAGGGTTTCTCTCCAGTATGAATCCTCTGGTGGTCTTTCAGGGTGGACATTTGAGAGAATTGTTTCCCACACTGATCACATCCATATGGTTTCTCTCCAGTGTGAATTTTCTGATGGCTTTTAAGGTTGGTCATTGTAGAGAAATGTTGTCCACAATGATCACATCCATATGGTTTCTCCCCATTATGAATTTTCTGGTGGATTTTAAGGTGTGCCATTCTAGAGAAGTGTTGTCCACACTGATCACATCCATGTGGTTTCTCTCCAGTGTGAATCGTCTGGTGGCGTTTAAGGCTGGTCATTCTAGAGAAGTGTTGTCCACACTGATCACATCCATATGGTTTCTCTCCAGTATGAATTATCTGGTGGCCTTTCAGGGTGGACATTTGAGAGAAGTGTTGTCCACACAGGTCACATCCATAGGCTTTCTCTCCAGTGGAGGTTCTTTGTTCATTCAGCTCTGGTAGAACAGGTAAACCAGGCTGATGATGCAACACTGAATTGGACAAAGACAAATTAAACAATGCTTAGTTGTAATTCATAGCCTCAAGTTAATGTACACAATTATACATTAGCATCCATTTATAGTTTGATAAATTACTATATGTTGTGCATTTTAGAAAATGAGACAAACAACTGTATTTTAAGTCAATGCTAATATGAAAACAAAACAAACAACTTTTTATGACATGCTGTATATCCATATAGACACAGTAAGTAACTTACAGAGGTCTTGATGATCATTGGGTCCTCCCTGTTGAGCAGAACTTTTCATGGTGGCATTGGTAGAGTTCATCTTCAGCTGAAGTCTGGAGTCCAAAGTCAGATGTGATCAGAAATGATTGATATGCTGGAGGAGTTGTGGAGAACTGACAACTACAAACTCTTCTTATACTAGAGAGCCAGATGTGGAACCACTAACTGCTTGGTGTTGATTGGCCAAAGAGGAGAACAATAGAAACAAACTGCTGCATGCTCCACCCCTCTGTAGCTCCTCCCCCAGGTAATGCTCTATGCAACATTCTAGAAATTAGAAAAACTGCTAAATGTGAGATTGCTTTGTAAGCTTCATATTTAATGAATATAAACTATATGCATATATATAATACATTGATGTATGAAAATAAGTACATTCTATCAGTCTATGATGTGAACGTGAGTAAAGTAAATGCAGGAGTGAGCATGAATCCCAAATAACAGACACTGTCAGAGTCAAAGCATATAATATAGAAAACACGATTATTTAGTTATTGGTAAATCAGGAAACAAATAACTGAAACTAAATAAATAAAACAAAACATTACAGCGCTGAAGAGAAAGAAAGTCAAACAAATGCAGTGGGAAACAGAACAGTGTTTAATTGTAACATAAATAAGAGTGCCAAGCATACCTGCTGTTTTCTGGGAGTTTTTCCATATGTGATGCATAAAAACTGCTGGTTTATAATAAACCTTAAAACATCAAACACTCTCCATTGGGACTCCTACTGGACACTGATATTCACAAATGATATGCTATGGAATGGATAGTATGTACATGCAATGAGTATCTGGATAATATGTCTAACAGTATTGAATAATATAAGTGGATATTAATGAATGCAGCAGAGTCAAAGAGGATTGCTCTACATTCTTTCAGTAACACCCAGTAGAACTAGCTCTGGTGAAGAAACAACTGCTCATACTGGGATTTACATCATTACAAAGAAACAGTTAGGCCTATTTGTTTTCCAAATCACAAACTGCCACCCACCCCTAAATGATTGCAGACAGTCTTATACTTCAGCATCTCCTGTACTATCTTTTTTTAAGTTGCAATGTAAGTTCAATTTGACAGTCTTCATAAATAGTAGGCACAATGTGAAGGCCTTCACATATTTTACGATGTCATATTTTATTTCTGATGACTTCACTTCACTTTTATTCAATGTTTTTCTAATGCTAAATAATGAACAAACCCCACATTCTTTCCCCAGGTTAAAATGTAAACAGGGTAAATGATGATGGCTGATGCTTCATTCACTATAGACAATGCATTCAAATGCAGAGATTAAACGTGTTAATGGTCACTGGTTGTCTGGCATTGGACAGATCTCCTGTTAATGATCACATTATGGATGAACTGAGACCAGTTTACACCTCTTTGACTCTGATGAGTTTCAACTAGTTTCAACTACAGAACATTTGTGAAATGTTAAACGTGCTGTATGGGAAATGTTTTGTTAAAATGGTTCTAGTAAATCATTGTTATATTGTTTGTTCAGTAACAGAGGTCTTCCCATGCCTCCATACCTACTTCACTAACATCATTATTACTATTTCATAATGTGAATTGTGTTAAAAGTACAATTGATCAACAGTAATATGAAGGGGGAATTATGGCCTGGGCTCTGTATATTTTAGAACATATTAGCCTAGTTTACTTACATACGATGTTACGCACCAATTAGTCTAGGGGTAAAGGGTATGCATAACATATACAATGGACAGGAAACCTCACTCAAAAGTTGAAAACACTTGTACTTGTACTTCAGACATAAAAGTTACAGACAAAGGTACAAAATGTTTTTCTTAATACAATGCAATACAATGGATACATGATGGAAGCTGAGAGAGACCCAGAAGAAACTTATTGTATTATATACTAAGAAACAAACCGTGGCAAAAATGTCTTGTTTTAAGTTTTAGTCGACAAAATCTACACTGCGTCAAAGTGGTGTTTTTTTTTCCCAAACCCGCACCACAGATCAATCAGAAGCCACGGGTTGATGTCCCGCCTACCTTGGACCCTTTCCAGACTGAGCAGCAAAACAATTGACGGAACTCAGCGAAGCAGGCTGGAACCCAGGGCTAGGAGTCGGACCAGGGCCGGATTAACACCTCTGAGGGCCCCTGGGCACTGAAGCTCCAAGGGTCCATGCACGTGTAAATATTTGTGCGTGTATTTTCGCTGTTTTAGGCTTTTATATTGGCCTATTCCGGTTCGCCTTTTTAAACACCATTTATTTCATTCGGATTAGCAGGGACATTTTCAGTGGAGCTAAAAAAACAAACAAAAAGGGCCCCTGGGCACGTGCCCAAAGTGACCAATATGGTAGATCTGGCCCTGGCTAGGGCACTATACTGGCCCTTGTTTGTGTTATTCTCACACCTTAAGCAATGTCCACAGTATCACATGGTACATGTACAGGTACAGTACACATCTTAACTGAGGTGTGTAGATGTATGTGTAGAGATGGCTGATTAGCAGTGTTCTGTCTATAGGAAATATTTGTATATTAATCTTGGGTCCTTGCCATGGAAATGTTTAAGAACGACATCAGTAAACAAACAAAAAGCTTAAAAATGAGCAAAAATGCAATTAGGGAAACTTTGAGAGAAAAAGACTCGCTCACCATATAGAAACTAGAAGTAAAACTCCTTAGACTGAGACTTAAGAAAATATATTTTCCTTTATTTTATCATGCTCGGTCCTAAGACCTTCGTCAGTGCTATATGATTTTCACAGACAAAAAACTTGCTCTTAAAGAGCTCCAAAAGAATACAGCCGTATCACTGTATGCCTCTGGTAATACAGTTAAATGATAAACTACCATTTAAATTACACCTATATAAGGCTTCCTCCAAAGCACTTTAAAATGTACGTTACATTCACACACACACACACACCAATACCGGAGGAAACCATGCAAGGCACCAACATGCATATCGGGAGCAATTAGGCGTTCAGAGTCTTGCTCAAAGACACTTCAACACTTAACTCTGGGGGAGCCCGGGTTCGAACAGGGAACCTTGCGGTTGCCATCTGGTCACTCTACCCATGAGCCACTGCCGCCCCAAGGTTTCCACTCCATGCAATTCAGGGATGTGTAACAGCAACACACTAACAGCAACAACTGTATTTGTGTAAACCTGGACAACTTCAAGTCTTTAAGTCATTGTCATTGTTCATGTTGTGCTGCTCTAAGGGAATGAGGAGCACTCAGGTGTGTGGAATTAGTTTCAATGGGGTTGTGATGACTGCACTTTTATTCAATGTTTTTTTTTTTCAAATGCTAAATAATGAACAAAACCCACATTCTTACCCCAGGTTAAAATGTAAACAGGCTACAATGCATTCAAATGCAGAGATTAAACGTGTTAATGGTCACTGGTTGTCTGGCATTGGGCAGATCACCTGTTAATGATCACATTATGGATGAACTGAGGACATTTTACACCTCTTTGACTCTGATGAGTTTCAGCAGAACTACAGAAATAGGTCTAACACACAGAGCTTAATATTACCCTTGAAATATATTAAAGGTGTTGTAAGGGATATGTGTAGTTAAAATAGCTCTAGTAATCATTGATATAATTATTGTTTGTTCAGTAACAGAGGTCTTCCCATGTCTCCATATCCAGTCATATAACTCATATAGGATACATACAGAATATAATTATGTAAATGTGAGATCTGTAAGAAATTGAACTAAAACACAAGCTGATAAATCTTTGCAGGGTTTTCTCTCCTTTAGGATGGAATTTGTAACCCACATGTTTACCAAAGAGATTGTGCGATTGGCAGACTCCTGGTACTGAACAAAGACTGCATGTTTAAATGGATGTTTCACTTTCAAACATGTTTGGGGGATTTTAACATCTACTCAGACTTTTCTGAGGACCCCATTTTTTAAGTTGATTTGTTTAATTATAGACTATAGATCAAGCTTGTACATTTTAATTATATACTAAGAAAAACAAAACAGGAAGAAAAAACAACCTTTCATATTAGCATTTTGAATATCCATAATATAACAAAAATAAACATATAGGCAGTTTGTTTTAGTGTTGAGTAACACAACAATTAATTGTATTCTATATTCTTATAAAGCACGAACAAATGATTGATTCAACATTTTATTCAGTTTGTAGAATGGGTACAGTTCAACAAAAGTACAGGTCAATACAAAAAACCTGATACGAGGAAAAATAAACAAAAAAAAGGTTTACATCTGTGTCCTCCATTTTCAATTAATCCGAACATTCAATGACATACACGATCAACATGTTACACTTGGTTGTAATGTGGATTAATATGTGTGCGGTCAGGACATTTTCAGTGGCTCAAATTTGTAAAATTCAAACACAAGAGTCAACAGTTTAAATCCAGTGTGTAAATTATTTGAATAATAAAAGACATTATTTGGGTTTCTCTCCAGTGTGAACTCTCTGGTGGGTTTTAAGGTTGGACATTGTAAAAGAAAACCTGCTGGTTTATAATAAACCAAACACGCTCCATTGGGACTCCTACTGGAGACTGATATTCACAAATGATATGCTATGGATATTATGTACATGCAATGAGTATCTGGATAATATATGTCAAACAGTATTGAATAATATAAGTGGATATTAATGAATGCAGCAGAGTCAAAGAGGATTGCTCTACATTATTTCAGTAACATCAGAACCAAGTAGAACCAGCTCTGGTGAAGAAACAACTGCTCATACTGTGCATCATTACAAAGAAACAGTTTTCCATATCACAAACTGTCACCCACCCCCTTTATTGCTTTATACTTACTATAAGATAACACATCACAATTATTTGGTTTTTTCCCCAGTGTGAATTCTCTGGTGTCTTTTAAGGTTGGTCAAAAGAGAGAATTGTTTCTCCAGTATGGATTTTCCGGTGGGTTTTCAGGGTGGACATTTGAGAGAATTGTTTGCCACACTGATCACATCCATAGGGTTTCTCTCCAGTATGGATTTTCCGGTGGGTTTTCAGGGTGGACATTTGAGAGAATTGTTTGCCACAATGATCACATCCATAGGGTTTCTCTCCAGTGTGAATTATCTGGTGGGTTTTAAGGTTTGCAATTTGAGAGAAGTGTTGTCCACAATGATCACATCCATATGGTTTCTCTCCAGTGTGAATAATCTGGTGTCTTTTAAGGTGTGCCATTGTAGAGAAGTGTTGTCCACACTGATCACATCCATATGGTTTCTCTCCAGTGTGAATTCTCTGGTGTTTTTTCAGGGTTGACTTGTCAGAGAAGTGTTGTCCACACTGATCACATCCATAGGCTTTCTCTCCAGTGTGAATTATCTGGTGGCTTTTAAGGCTGCTCATTCTAGAGAAGTGTTGTCCACACTGATCACATCCATATGGTTTCTCTCCAGTATGAATTCTCTGGTGGTCTTTCAGGGTGGACATTTGAGAGAAGTGTTGTCCACACTGATCACATCCATGTGGTTTCTCTCCAGTATGAATTCTCTGGTGTTTTTTCAGGGTGGACATTTGAGAGAATTGTTTCCCACACTGATCACATCCATATGGTTTCTCTCCAGTGTGAATTTTCTGGTGGCTTTTAAGGTTGGTCATTGTAGAGAAGTGTTGTCCACAATGATCACATCCATATGGTTTCTCCCCATTATGAATCATCTGGTGTCTTTTAAGGTGTGCCATTCTAGAGAAGTGTTGTCCACACTGATCACATCCATGTGGTTTCTCTCCAGTGTGAATCATCTGGTGGCTTTTAAGGTGTGCCATTCTAGAGAAGTGTTGTCCACACTGATCACATCCATGTGGTTTCTCTCCAGTGTGAATCATCTGGTGGCGTTTAAGGCTGGTCATTGTAGAGAAGTGTTGTCCACACTGATCACATCCATGTGGTTTCTCTCCAGTGTGAATCATCTGGTGGCTTTTAAGGCTGGTCATTGTAGAGAAGTGCTGTCCACACTGGTCACATCCATATGTTTTCTCTCCAGTGGAGGTTCTTTGTTCATTCAGCTCTGGTAGAACAGGTAAACCAGGCTGATGATGCAACACTGAATTGGACAAAGACAAATTAAACATTGCTTAGTTGTAATTCATAGACTTAAGTACATACATTAGCATCCATTTATAGTTTGATAAATTACTATATGTTGTGCATTTTAGAAAATGAGACAAACAACTGTATTTTAAGTCAATGCTAATATTAAAACAAAACAAACAACTTGTTATGACATGCTGTATATCCATATAGACACAGTAAGTAACTTACAGAGGTCTTGATGATCATTGGGTCCTCCCTGTTGAGCAGAACTTTTCATGGTGGCATTGGTAGAGTTCATCTTCAGCTGAAGTCTGGAGTCCAAAGTCAGATGTGATCAGAAATGATTGATATGCTGGAGGAGTTGTGGAGAACTGACAACTACAAACTCTTCTTATACTAGAGAGCCAGATGTGGAACCACTAACTGCTTGGTGTTGATTGGCCAAAGAGGAGAACAATAGAAACAAACTGCTGCATGCTCCACCCCTCTGTAGCTCCTCCCCCAGGTAATGCTCTGTGCAACATTCTAGAAATAAACTGCTAAATGTGAGATTGCTTTGTAAGCTTCATATTTAATGAATATAAACTATATGCATATATATAATACATTGATGTATGAATATAAGTACATTCTATCAGTCTATGACATGAACGTGAGTAAAGTAAATGCAGGAGTGAGCATGAATCCCAAATAACAGACACTGTCAGAGTCAAAGCATATAATATAGAAAACACGATTATTTAGTTATTGGTAAATCAGGAAACGAATAACTGAAACAAAATAAATAAAACATAACAAAACATTACAGCGCTGAAGAGAAAGAAAGTCAAACAAATGCAGTGGGAAACAGAACAGTGTTTAATTGTAACATAAATAAGAGTGCCAAGCATACCTGCTGTTTTCTGGGAGTTTTTCCATATGTGGTGCATAAAAACTGCTGGTTTATAATAAACCTTAAAACATCAAACACTCTCCATTGGGACTCCTACTGGACACTGATATTCACAAATGATATGCTATGGAATGGATATTATGTACATGCAATGAGTATCTGGATAATATGTCTAACAGTATTGAATAATATAAGTGGATATTAATGAATGCAGCAGAGTCAAAGAGGATTGCTCTACATTCTTTCAGTAACACCCAGTAGAACCAGCTCTGGTGAAGAAACAACTGCTCATACTGGGATTTACATCATTACAAAGAAACAGTTAGGCCTATTTGTTTTCCAAATCACAAACTGCCACCCACCCCTAAATGATTGCAGACAGTCTTATACTTCAGCATCTCCTGTACTATCTTTTTTTAAGTTGCAATGTAAGTTCAATTTGACAGTCTTCATAAATAGTAGGCACAATGTGAAGGCCTTCACATATTTTACGATGTCATATTTTATTTCTGATGAATGCACTTTTATTCAATGTTTTTCAAATGCTAAATAATGAACAAACCCCACATTCTTTCCCCAGGTTAAAATGTAAACAGGCTAAATGATGATGGCTGATGCTTCATTCACTATAGACAATGCATTCAAATGCAGAGTTTAAACGTGTTAATGGTCACTGGTTGTCTGGCATTGGACAGATCACCTGTTAATGATCACATTATGGATGAACTGAGACCAGTTTACACCTCTTTGACTCTGATGAGTTTCAACTAGTTTCAACTACAGAACATTTGTGAAATGTTAAACGTGCTGTACGGGAAATGTTTTGTTAAAATGGTTCTAGTAAATCATTGTTATATTGTTTGTTCAGTAACAGAGGTCTTCCCATGCCTCCATACCTACTTCACTAACATCATTATTACTATTTCATAATGTGAATTGTGTTAAAAGTACAATTGATCAACAGTAATATGAAGGGGGAATTATGGCCTGGGCTCTGTATATTTTAGAACATATTAGCCTAGTTTACTTACATACGATGTTACGCACCAATTAGTCTAGGGGTAAAGGGTATGCATAACATATACAATGGACAGGAAACCTCGCTCAAAAGTTGAAAACACTTGTACTTGTACTTCAGACATAAAAGTTACAGACAAAGGTACAAAATGTTTTTCTTAATACAATACAATGGATACATGATGGAAGCTGAGAGAGACCCAGAAGAAACTTATTGTAAGAAACAAACCTTGGCAAAAATGTAAATTTTTGACAAGAAAAAACTTTCATAATCTTTTTCATAAATGTTTTCCATTTTAAATATCCACCATATGACAAAGGAAGTTTTAGTCAACAAAATCTACACTGCGTCAAAGTGGTGTTTTTTTCCCCTGGGCACTGAAGCTCCAAGGGTCCCCCTTCACATGCACATGTAAATCTTTGTGCGTGCATTTTCGCTGTTTTAGGCCTTTATATTGGCCTATTCCGGTTCGCCTTTTTAAACACCATTTATTTCATTCGGATTAGCACGTGCCCCTGGGCACGTGCCCAAAGTGACCAATATGGTAGATCTGGCCCTGGCTAGGGCACTATACTGGCCCTTGTTTGTGTTATTCTCACACCTTAAGCAATGTCCACAGTATCACATGGTACATGTTACAGTACACATCTTAACTGAGGTGTGTAGATGTATGTGTAGAGATACAAGTGGATCATTTGTTTCTTTTCTTTGATTGATCTCTCCTCCCCCTTGAGGAAGAGGAATAGAGGGGTCCCTTCTTCTTCCTGTCCTTTTTGTTTCTATGGAACTAACGATAAGGCAGGAACCATCAACCTGGAACTTCCTTCTCCCTCAATTATTGAGTTTTCTCAATAAAAGCTGCAGGCTATACGAGAGCTTTTATTGTTATTCTTGTTATTCTTCCAGGGAAAGGAACTTCCCGGATTGATGGTTCCTGCCTGATGACTACAAAACAATGACTACAACATGGCAAGGCCTGCTGACGCGACTTTTACTGAGACGAGATAGGTGAGTTATTGTCCAATGATCAGGGTTACATGATCCTGATGTGAAAGAAGATATTTCTAAAGAACAAGAAGAACATCAAAGGCTGTTACTGTATTGTATAGCCTATACTGTATATGGACAATGAAACTCAGCTGGAAACATGTTTTATTTTGATGTAGTGTCATAATGAAACTGAAGGTTGCCGACCCCTGAAATGGAACATCACAGAACCCTGTTGTGTTGTTGTGATGGAGAGATATATAGGCACCCATTCCTCTCCCATTCAGCCTCTGTCCCCCGGCGTGTGTTCTCTTTATAGGCTTTCTGTGTCAATAGGCTGTGTCCATATGTTTTCTCTCCAGTGGAGGTTCTTTGTTCATTCAGCTCTGGTAGAACAGGTAAACCAGGCTGATGATGCAACACTGAATTGGACAAAGACAAATTAAACATTGCTTAGTTGTAATTCATAGACTTAAGTACATACATTAGCATCCATTTATAGTTTGATAAATTACTATATGTTGTGCATTTTAGAAAATGAGACAAACAACTGTATTTTAAGTCAATGCTAATATTAAAACAAAACAAACAACTTGTTATGACATGCTGTATATCCATATAGACACAGTAAGTAACTTACAGAGGTCTTGATGATCATTGGGTCCTCCCTGTTGAGCAGAACTTTTCATGGTGGCATTGGTAGAGTTCATCTTCAGCTGAAGTCTGGAGTCCAAAGTCAGATGTGATCAGAAATGATTGATATGCTGGAGGAGTTGTGGAGAACTGACAACTACAAACTCTTCTTATACTAGAGAGCCAGATGTGGAACCACTAACTGCTTGGTGTTGATTGGCCAAAGAGGAGAACAATAGAAACAAACTGCTGCATGCTCCACCCCTCTGTAGCTCCTCCCCCAGGTAATGCTCTGTGCAACATTCTAGAAATAAACTGCTAAATGTGAGATTGCTTTGTAAGCTTCATATTTAATGAATATAAACTATATGCATATATATAATACATTGATGTATGAATATAAGTACATTCTATCAGTCTATGACATGAACGTGAGTAAAGTAAATGCAGGAGTGAGCATGAATCCCAAATAACAGACACTGTCAGAGTCAAAGCATATAATATAGAAAACACGATTATTTAGTTATTGGTAAATCAGGAAACGAATAACTGAAACAAAATAAATAAAACATAACAAAACATTACAGCGCTGAAGAGAAAGAAAGTCAAACAAATGCAGTGGGAAACAGAACAGTGTTTAATTGTAACATAAATAAGAGTGCCAAGCATACCTGCTGTTTTCTGGGAGTTTTTCCATATGTGGTGCATAAAAACTGCTGGTTTATAATAAACCTTAAAACATCAAACACTCTCCATTGGGACTCCTACTGGACACTGATATTCACAAATGATATGCTATGGAATGGATATTATGTACATGCAATGAGTATCTGGATAATATGTCTAACAGTATTGAATAATATAAGTGGATATTAATGAATGCAGCAGAGTCAAAGAGGATTGCTCTACATTCTTTCAGTAACACCCAGTAGAACCAGCTCTGGTGAAGAAACAACTGCTCATACTGGGATTTACATCATTACAAAGAAACAGTTAGGCCTATTTGTTTTCCAAATCACAAACTGCCACCCACCCCTAAATGATTGCAGACAGTCTTATACTTCAGCATCTCCTGTACTATCTTTTTTTAAGTTGCAATGTAAGTTCAATTTGACAGTCTTCATAAATAGTAGGCACAATGTGAAGGCCTTCACATATTTTACGATGTCATATTTTATTTCTGATGAATGCACTTTTATTCAATGTTTTTCAAATGCTAAATAATGAACAAACCCCACATTCTTTCCCCAGGTTAAAATGTAAACAGGCTAAATGATGATGGCTGATGCTTCATTCACTATAGACAATGCATTCAAATGCAGAGTTTAAACGTGTTAATGGTCACTGGTTGTCTGGCATTGGACAGATCACCTGTTAATGATCACATTATGGATGAACTGAGACCAGTTTACACCTCTTTGACTCTGATGAGTTTCAACTAGTTTCAACTACAGAACATTTGTGAAATGTTAAACGTGCTGTACGGGAAATGTTTTGTTAAAATGGTTCTAGTAAATCATTGTTATATTGTTTGTTCAGTAACAGAGGTCTTCCCATGCCTCCATACCTACTTCACTAACATCATTATTACTATTTCATAATGTGAATTGTGTTAAAAGTACAATTGATCAACAGTAATATGAAGGGGGAATTATGGCCTGGGCTCTGTATATTTTAGAACATATTAGCCTAGTTTACTTACATACGATGTTACGCACCAATTAGTCTAGGGGTAAAGGGTATGCATAACATATACAATGGACAGGAAACCTCGCTCAAAAGTTGAAAACACTTGTACTTGTACTTCAGACATAAAAGTTACAGACAAAGGTACAAAATGTTTTTCTTAATACAATACAATGGATACATGATGGAAGCTGAGAGAGACCCAGAAGAAACTTATTGTAAGAAACAAACCTTGGCAAAAATGTAAATTTTTGACAAGAAAAAACTTTCATAATCTTTTTCATAAATGTTTTCCATTTTAAATATCCACCATATGACAAAGGAAGTTTTAGTCAACAAAATCTACACTGCGTCAAAGTGGTGTTTTTTTCCCCTGGGCACTGAAGCTCCAAGGGTCCCCCTTCACATGCACATGTAAATCTTTGTGCGTGCATTTTCGCTGTTTTAGGCCTTTATATTGGCCTATTCCGGTTCGCCTTTTTAAACACCATTTATTTCATTCGGATTAGCACGTGCCCCTGGGCACGTGCCCAAAGTGACCAATATGGTAGATCTGGCCCTGGCTAGGGCACTATACTGGCCCTTGTTTGTGTTATTCTCACACCTTAAGCAATGTCCACAGTATCACATGGTACATGTTACAGTACACATCTTAACTGAGGTGTGTAGATGTATGTGTAGAGATACAAGTGGATCATTTGTTTCTTTTCTTTGATTGATCTCTCCTCCCCCTTGAGGAAGAGGAATAGAGGGGTCCCTTCTTCTTCCTGTCCTTTTTGTTTCTATGGAACTAACGATAAGGCAGGAACCATCAACCTGGAACTTCCTTCTCCCTCAATTATTGAGTTTTCTCAATAAAAGCTGCAGGCTATACGAGAGCTTTTATTGTTATTCTTGTTATTCTTCCAGGGAAAGGAACTTCCCGGATTGATGGTTCCTGCCTGATGACTACAAAACAATGACTACAACATGGCAAGGCCTGCTGACGCGACTTTTACTGAGACGAGATAGGTGAGTTATTGTCCAATGATCAGGGTTACATGATCCTGATGTGAAAGAAGATATTTCTAAAGAACAAGAAGAACATCAAAGGCTGTTACTGTATTGTATAGCCTATACTGTATATGGACAATGAAACTCAGCTGGAAACATGTTTTATTTTGATGTAGTGTCATAATGAAACTGAAGGTTGCCGACCCCTGAAATGGAACATCACAGAACCCTGTTGTGTTGTTGTGATGGAGAGATATATAGGCACCCATTCCTCTCCCATTCAGCCTCTGTCCCCCGGCGTGTGTTCTCTTTATAGGCTTTCTGTGTCAATAGGCAGTGACAACTGGTTCACTGGCTGATTAGCAGTGTTGTTCTGTCAATAGCAGTGACAACTGGTTCACTGGCTGATTAGCAGTGTTGTTCTGTCAATAGGCAGTGACAACTGGTTCACTGGCTGATTAGCAGTGTTGTTCTGTCAATAGGCAGTGACAACTGGTTCACTGGCTGATTAGCAGTGTTGTTCTGTCAATAGGCAGTGACAACTGGTTCACTGGCTGATTAGCAGTGTTGTTCTGTCAATAGCAGTGACAACTGGTTCACTGGCTGATTAGCAGTGTTGTTCTGTCAATAGGCAGTGACAACTGGTTCACTGGCTGATTAGCAGTGTTGTTCTGTCAATAGGCAGTGACAACTGGTTCACTGGCTGATTAGCAGTGTTGTTCTGTCAATAGCAGTGACAACTGGTTCACTGGCTGATTAGCAGTGTTGTTCTGTCAATAGCAGTGACAACTGGTTCACTGGCTGATTAGCAGTGTTGCCAGATTTAGCGAGAGAAATATAATGCGACAGGGCAACGACAAAAAATAAATACAAAATCTTGAAATAAAATCTTGAAATATTTGTATATTAATCTGGGGTCCTTGCCATGGAAATGTTTAAGAACGACATCAGTAAACAAACCTAAAAAAGTGCATATCGGGAGCAATTAGGCGTTCAGAGTCTTGCTCAAAGACACTTCAACACTTAACTCTGGGGGAGCCCGGGTTCGAACAGGGAACCTTGCGGTTGCCATCTGGTCACTCTACCCATGAGCCACTGCCGCCCCAAGGTTTCCACTCCATGCAATTCAGGGATGTGTAACAGCAACACAATAACAGCAACAACTATTTGTGTAAACCTGGGAAACCTGGACAACTTTAAGTCTTTAATTCATTGTTCATGTTGTGCTGCTCTGAGGGAATGAGGAGCACTCAGGTGTGTGGAATTAGTTTCAATGGGGTTGTGATGACTGCACTTTTATTCAATGTTTTTCTTTTTTCAAATGCTAAATAATGAACAAAACCCACATTCTTACCCCAGGTTAAAATGTAAACAGGCTACAATGCATTCAAATGCAGAGATTAAACGTGTTAATGGTCACTGGTTGTCTGGCATTGGGCAGATCACCTGTTAATGATCACATTATGGATGAACTGAGGACATTTTACACCTCTTTGACTCTGATGAGTTTCAACTAGTTTCAACTACAGAACATTTGTGAAATGTTAAACGTGCTGTACGGGAAATGTTTTGTTAAAATGGTTCTAGTAAATCATTGTTATATTGTTTGTTCAGTAACAGAGGTATTCCCATGCCTCCATACCTACTTCACTAACATCATTATTACTATTTCATAATGTGAATTGTGTTAAAAGTACAATTGATCAACAGTAATATGAAGGGGGAATTACAGCCTGGGCTCTGTATATTTTAGAACATAGCCTACTTTACTTACATACGATGTTACGCACCAATTAGTCTAGGGGTAAAGGGTATGCATAACATATACAATGGACAGGAAACCTCACTCAAAAGTTGAAAACACTTGTACTTGTACTTCAGACATAAAAGTTACAGACAAAGGTACAAAATGTTTTTCTTAATACAATACAATACAATGGATACATGATGAAAGCTGAGAGAGACCCAGAAGAAACTTATTGTATTATATACTAAGAAACAAACCTTGGCAAAAAAACTTTCATAATCTTTTTCATAAATGTTTTCCATTTTAAATATCCACCATATGACAAAGGAAGTTTTAGTCGACAAAATCTACACTGCGTCAAAGTGGTGTTTTTTTTCCCAAACCCGCACCACAGATCAATCAGAAGCCACAGGTTGATTTCTCATCTATACATGTCCCGCCTACCTTGGACCCTTTCCAGACTGAGCAGCAAAACAATTGACGGAACGCAGCGAAGCAGGCTGGAACCCAGGGCTAGGACCAGGGCCGGATTAACACCTCTGAGGGCCCCTGGGCACTGAAGCTCCAAGGGTCCCCCTTCACATGCACATGTAAATCTTTGTGCGTGCATTTTCGCTGTTTTAGGCCTTTATATTGGCCTATTCCGGTTCGCCTTTTTAAACACCATTTATTTCATTCGGATTAGTAGGGACATTTTCAGTGGAGCTAAAAAAAAAAAAAAAAAAAGGGCCCCTGGGCACGTGCCCAAAGTGACCAATATGGTAGATCTGGCCCTGGCTAGGGCACTATACTGGCCCTTGTTTGTGTTATTCTCACACCTTAAGCAATGTCCACAGTATCACATGGTACATGTTACAGTACACATCTTAACTGAGGTGTGTAGATGTATGTGTAGAGATACATGTGGATCATTTGTTTGTTTTCTTTGATTGATCTCTCCTCCCCCTTGAGGAAGAGGAATAGAGGGGTCCCTTCTTCTTCCTGTCCTTTTTGTTTCTATGGAACTAACGATAAGGCAGGAACCATCAACCTGGAACTTCCTTCTCCCTCAATTATTGAGTTTTCTCAATAAAAGCCGCAGGCTATACGAGAGCTTTTATTGTTATTCTTGTTATTCTTCCAGGGAAAGGAACTTCCCGGATTGATGGTTCCTGCCTGATGACTACAAAACAATGACTACAACATGGCAAGGGCCTGCTGACGCGAGTTTTACTGAGACGAGATAGGTGAGTTATTGTCCAATGATCAGCGTTACATGATCCTGATGTGAAAGAAGATATTTCTAAAGAACAAGAAGAACATCAAAGGCTGTTACTGTATTGTATAGCCTATACTGTATATGGACAATGAAACTCAGCTGGAAACATGTTTTATTTTGATGTAGTGTCATAATGAAACTGAGGGTTGCCGACCCCTGAAATGGAACATCACAGAACCCTGTTGTGTTGTTGTGATGGAGAGATATATAGGCACCCATTCCTCTCCCATTCAGCCTCTGTCCCCCGGCGTGTGTTCTCTTTATAGGCTTTCTGTGGACCCTCTGGGGCCGATCAATCAGAGTGCTGATTGATCACTTCCACCCTTTCCTTATTTCATTGACTGGCAGCCTGGGAGGTCTTTTTTTTATATACCGGTAACCGCTTTGAACTTCCTGGCGTATGCGTGCGTGCGTGCGCGCGCATGAGTGTGTGTGCATGTGTGCGTGCGGCCATTCGCGCGTGCGTGTGTGTGTGTGGGTGTGCGTGCACAGGTGTGGGTGTGTGTGTGTGTGCGTGTTATCTTACCAGAGTGATGTTGTAGAGATGTAGTGCACCATCTGAATGAAGGGCAGAGGGTCCGACGTCGCTCCACAACTATTACATACACACTACAAGTGCGTGTACACACACACACACACACACACACACACACACACACATACGCTACGTAAGTATCTGTCATGTCAGTTTTAACCTATAGTCTCGTGTAGCCAGACAACTATTCCACAATTTCTGAATGCTATATAGTCTGGAACTGCACCTCCTGCAATCCCAGAACGGAAGCTGTCCTCATTTCCCGTCACGAAAATATATAAATATATACATTTTATTTGAGAATTTCCATTTTTGCTAAGCAGCAAGCTATGTATGTTTAGATGAATTTTTTTTTTTCTTTTTTTTTTTTCAAATAGGAGGAGGTGTCACATTAGCTTTATTATCGCTTGTTAATTTCCAGAGCCTCTGTTGTTCCAGACTGTATTGTAGGAGGCAACAGTAAACTGGCTCGCAATACTGGTTTTAACCACCCAAGCCTAAATCTAAAATAGCACACCTGCGCCTAAATATAAACTCTTAATAGAATATTTACGTCAAAAGAACATAAATATTCTATTATAATTTATTTTCAGCCTGGAGTGTGTGTGTGTGTGTGTGTGTGTGCGCGCGTATGCGTGTGCGTAAATGGCTGCAGGAATTATTGCAGAAACTATAAAATTTATGAATAATTGAAAGGGGTTGAGGACCTTGGACAGATGCCTGTTCACCTTGTGCGTGTCTGCAGCGTGCGTGCGTGCGTGTGTGCGTGCGTGCGTGCGTGCGTGCCGACTTTGAGAAATAATAGATACCGTGAGGAACCTCTTCCTGGAGAAATGTGTTTTGGTTCAAAAAGATTTGTGGAGTAAATGACGCTTATGCATTCCCACTGGCAGATACAAACAATGCAAAGCCGCACAGCATATTTGTATCTCGGTGTCTCTGTAGCTGAAGTTGAAACCAGCTCAACTTATTTGTAGCTTTTGTATAGCAGCCACAGACATTCTGATGGTACATGGATGTATCTTTGTATCTCCATGTCGCTGCGTGGCTTCTGTTGAGAATGAACGGTAGCCTGTATGTTTGTAGATGCCAGCCTGAACGCAGCATTGATGCCTATTTTCGTATGTACCTCGGTGCCGATAACGCCTTTTTTTTAATAACAATTAATTACGGTGGTCAGCCACGTCCACTTTCCCCTCATATCACTCCTGTTTCGATCCAGTGGAAAAACAAGAATTCATACATTATGAATTAATAACCAGCTGCTGCCGTATATGTCCATACTTGTGCTATGAAATGTAAATATGGAGGCCTATATTTCTACTTGTCAAACCGATCATAACTAATAAATGTGGTTCATCCTATTTACTGCACATTCAAATAGATGTACGTATCTAGGCCAACAGTTAGGCTAATGATAACAAGTTCAGCGATGCGTCTTTTCTTCATGGCGTGCAGACTATGGGATGTCATAGGTTGTTGCTGGAGACAAGGCGGCCAATCAGCAATCAGAAGTACTCGTCAGTATGGTTGCCAGTGTTGCCAACTGTCGTGACAGAAATACGCTAACCAACCTCCAAAAACCAGCCAAGTTTGGCTGGAAATAAGTGGCCTTGGCAACCCACTACTACCCACTGACTACCGGTGTCGGTTTGGTCGGGCAAGTTTCATAGCCATTCTATCTATGACCAGCTTTGCAGCTGGTAAAAAAAAACTATTCAAACCGGAAATGGAAAAAATAAAAGCTTATGCTTTATGGGGACACAGCTTTTTGAACGCTAATATATCTCGGATTCTCTCTCATTCATAGTCCATGCAGTTTTCTGTGAAGTTGTGAGATTTTGATAATTTAGAATTAGACATTTAGAGGTTAGGTTTATAGGGGTTGAGGATAGAGTTATCACTATTTTATACTTAGTTGTCCGCCAATGTCACGAACAGATAAAATCCTCATTTTCCTCCCCGTAGTTATACATGTATATGTGTGTGTGCGTGTACGCTTGCGTGCGTGTGTGCGTGCGTGCGTGTGTGTGTGCGTCTCACCTGTTCAAACAGTGTCATAGCAAACTTCTGGTGTGGTATACAGTGTTTAGCTGTACAGATGTCCTCTCTGCTCTCTGCACTGATGTGGAAGTGGATCCTCATCAGCAGGTTCTCCTAATGAAACACACACACACACACACACGATGAGTGTGTGTGTGTGTGTGTGTGTGTGTGTGTGTGTGTGTGTGTGTGTGTGTGTGTGTGTGTGTGTGTGTGTGCGTGTGCGTGCGTGGGCGTGTGCGTGCTCTTGTTAATCTGATTGAGGGAACAGCATCTATATTTCATAGGAAGCTGCCCGATTCCCTGACTGAACACATTTACTGGCAATCGATCATACAAGCGACTCTCAGTCACACACACACACACACACACTTTGCACGCACGCACATGCGCTCACTCAAAGTATGGACTTTTGGAGTATAGAAGAAAGAAAGAAAAAGAAAGAAAGAAAGAAAGAAAGACAGAGACTTAAAGGCGTTTAGTTCGCCCAAATAATTACTTATTTTCTATCGATTACACTCCCCATGAAGCCTTGAGGAGAATCTTTGATGGTTTTTGTGAAGTGAAATTAAAGTCACTGATGAATATTATTAGCATATTGAATACAGGGAAACAACTCTACGTTGCAGTGTGTTACTGTATACTGAGTCCACACCGTACCTTATTCAAAATACATTGAAGCACTTCATTGTTCAATGTGCCCTGTCGCCCTAGCCCCCCCCCCCCCCCCCCCCCCGCCCCCTCTCTCTCTCTTCCCCCTCTCTCTCTCTTGACTGATTGCACCATCCCTTGTTAGCTGGGAAGCAATTATCTGTATCGATGGCTCCCTACCTAGATAAACGCAATCCATAGCCTTTAAGCACACGCATGCATGCATCCTCACGCACACACACGCACGCGCACACACACACCGCAGGGGCATGTTCTAGACATATAGGCAACCTATAGGCAGTCAGTAGTACGTTTCGTGTTTCATAATTTGAAACCGCAAAACGGTGTTGCACGCATGCTGCTTTCTTCACCTGCATTGTGATTGACAACAACATTAATAAAGTGTAATTTCCCGTGAAGATGGTGATCTCGCCTCGGCTGCCGGGATAGCCACCGGGATACCGGCGCCACGTGACAGACTAATAGGAAATTATTCTCATCATGGTCCAGGCTCTTGCGAATGTCAGGTGCAATGAATGGGGTGTTTTTCTGTCTATAGGGACAGCTCAAGACACCAGGCAACACTTCTCAGAAGTCTAGTCTATAAGTATGCTCACCCGTTTAATTCCCCATATCTGCGCATCCGTGCAGCACAGCTGCTACTGATTACAGAAATCCTCCGTTTTTATTCCCATTCAAGATAACATCCGGACAGTTTATTACTCGGTTTCAACTTAATCATCACGCTAAAATATGTATCTGAAAACATTATAGGGTAGAAATAAGCCACATAACAGTAAACTGGGACAGCTGGCCACCTATCTGACTTGTAAACCAACACACACCATGCTTCTGGGTATAGCATAGCTACCGTCCCTAGCTACCGTCCCATCGCCTAAAGGGATGCGACGCTCTGATTGGTTCAGAAACTTCAGACCGGTGTTTCATGTTGAAAATAAAATGCTCACCATTTCCGTTTCCCTACACCTTTAAGTAAAACAATGAATACTTTTTCCACCACTGTCGCTACTATGATGAAGTATATGCCTACTGTAAAGCAGTGGTTCCCAAAGTGGGGTCCTTGAGAGAGTTTACAGGGTTCCCCCAGCTAAATGATAGTTTGGAACCAAATGGACCGTTATGGGTCTGTTAAACTCTGAGAGTGTACAAAGTTCCATTTGTACACTCTCAGCGTTAAATTAACATTGATTTTACAATATACTTTGGGGTCCCAGAAGTAGAAATGCCATTAAATGGAGGTCCGTACAGGCAGCCTAATGCATTATAATCAAACTGAAATTAAAATGGTTCTCTTATAGGGGGGGGGGGGGGGGGGTCCCTGGCATATATTTTCTAATGGGGGGTCCGCGGGCTAATGAGTGTCAATTTGGGGGTCCTTGACATGAAAAAGTTTGGGAACCACTGCTGTAAAGCACAAGGTTGAGAACACGCCTCCCCAAAAACAACAACAACAACAATCGAAGACCCACAGCGATCTCACAAAACATCCCATTAGTTTTCGTTTGGTCTTCGTTCAATAAATCGGTTCTTGATTGATGCTGCTGCTGTTTGCATGCGGTCCTCGCTTGGCGAAACGCACGCCATGCAGTAGAACGTACTACAAATTATTATACCAGACTGCAGCAAAAGAAAAGACCATGGAGTTCATTCATTCCAACAGTGCAGACAGAGGATCTGTCCTGGCTGTGACTGTCCTGTCCTGTCCCGGACACATTGCAGCCTCCCACTGACCTGTCCTTAACGCTAACAAC
Source organism: Protomyctophum parallelum (assembly GCF_964188405.1). NCBI lineage: Eukaryota > Metazoa > Chordata > Actinopteri > Myctophiformes > Myctophidae > Protomyctophum > Protomyctophum parallelum. The sequence continues at coordinate 11,456,740 of NC_139719.1, forward strand.
CTTCTCTCTTCCATCTGTTTGTGCGTGCGTGCGTGCGTGCGTGTGTGCGTGCGTGCGTGCGTGCGTGCGTGCGTGCGTGCGTTGGTGTTTCCACCCATGTTACGTCAGAACCCCTATAGTCGCATTCTATCTCGCTCTAGCGAATGGCTCATCCTTCTGGTTCCTCTTGTCAAATCTGTGCTTTCAGCACTATATACTGTATATATTATTATATATATATACTATATATATAGTGCATGTGTTTCCTGCAGAACATCCTAAACTAAAACAATATCCCCTTATAGCATCTATTGGCCATTTTAGGAATTTACTTACAGTAAATAACCGTTCATGTATTTTGCGCAAACTGATCGTTGTCAACATAATTGTCTTTCTGTGTTGTTAATATTCGGCATCATTGTAAATGAGGGTCTCCCTCAATGATCTCTCTGAGAGTCTCATGGAAAGGTTGAACGAGTGTGTGTGTGTGTGTGTGTGTGTGTGTGTGTGTGTGTGTGCGTGTGCGAGTGCGTGTGGTTGGTGACTCACGAAGCACTCTGCAGCGTCATCCATGATTCCCAGCTGAAAGCGCTGTTCGTCCTGGAAGGTCTTGGCCAGCGCGCTCCGCAAAGCATCCGACGGAAGCACGCGCTCACTGCTGAACTGGAACTGAGCAAAGATACTCTGCAAATGAACACACACACAAACACACACACACACACACACACACGAATGCTGACTATGAGTTCTTCCACTTAACACCGTTATAAATCGTCGCTGTGTCGGGCAGAAACCTCCTATCTCCAGATTCAAATTTATATATTCTTTTTCCTTCTTTATTTCGTAAATGAACGCCCTACTTGATCATACTACGGCATCACACAAACGTGCCCAAGGACACTTGGACTTGTGGACAGGAGGAGCCGGGATTCAAACCGTCGACCCATGGATCATTGGACGACCTGATCTACCTCCTGAGCCACAGCCGCCCTGGCAAACATCCATAGTCTATAAAATAAATAACACACCTGTTGACATGGCAACAAACAATTATGTGACAGATTGTGTACGTATATAAATACTGTACATATGCCGTGTATAAGTCCAAGACTGTTTTTCAGTACTCAAAGTCTCCCATCTGTACTGTACGTATATTCTGCGTAATCAACACAACATCAGCAGTTTCTGACGACATCAGCGCTTCCCGTATCACACCATATGTTGTTGATCTCTCCTAAGTGGTTCTTCTACCGCCCTGGATAATCTGACAATGACAATGTGCTCTCACAACACATAGTACAAACAACAGCTATTATTGCATTGTTGCATTGGGGCATGCGTTCCCGGCTCGCTTTGTTCCAAAGTAGGTCGGAGCACGTAAAGAAAATAAGTAAATAGCAGTATGTACATTATCCCATTCTGACCTGAGATCAGATTCATACGAGGTTTCCGCCGGACACACACTGGTCTGATGAACCCATTCTGACCTGAGATCAGATTCTAAAAAAATGTCAGTCGCTCTTCGATTTTTCAAAAATAGCAGACCTACAAGCTCGTATCGCGCCACTCGGTGGCGCGATATGAGCTTGTAGATCTGCTATTTTTCAATAGCTAAAGCATAACATGATGCTGACACTAAAATGGGTGCCCGGTCAGAATGGGTTAAACATAAAACTCATGTGCCCCCAATAGAATATTATATAAACGTTTGTACTCCAAAAACGTCTCAGGCTGATTCAGCATCATTAAATTATTATATTTTCACAGTCTGTTCCACAGAAAACACAACAATATTGCTCAAAACAACATAACACCAACAGCAAAGTACATCGGGTACCTTTTGCCTTTTCAAAGTTCTGTATCTCTCGTCGTGACGATTGAGGGCATGATGATCAGTGTCATTTGCTAATACGACGGCTTTATCGTTCGTATCAGAAAGTGTGGGTGTTGGGAAGGCCAATAATCTTATAGAGGCAATACGGGTAATACTAAGAAGTCTGTTGTGGTTGGTTGGTTGGTTGGTTGGTTGGTTGGTTGGTTGGTTGGTTGGTTGGTTGATTGATTGGAGTATTGATTTATTAACAGTTTGCAGAATTACAGTACATTTCAAGCACGACTCAATACAAAAACTGTCAACTGTGAGTGGACGACCCAATAAAGCACTACACTTGTTTACAAGAGGGTCCACCTTTTTCAATTCATCATAACATTTATAGACGTACAAATATACACTTCTATATAGCCAACAACAGGAAATCAGATCAATCATTAGACATCAGGCCAGGTCAATACATGCATGGGAGGATGATTTGGGGAAGGTCTCCTTCCTCTCAATAGCATGTTTCATATAGGTTAGGCGGGCAGGCATTGTTAGGCGATGACATTTTGAGATGACATTTTTTTTATTTTAGTGTTGGCCATTAAGAAAATGCAGATATACAAGCTCATAGCACGTCACTGCGTGTGCCATGCTGTGAGCTTATACATCTGCTATTTTTTGAAAATGTTTTGAATCATGGTGAATTTACGAAAACGTTTGAGAACTACTGGTTTCATGTCTTAAAGGACCACTTTTCAACCTATCTTCATATAATTGGTCCTCACTAATGTTCATGATCAAATATCACTATTCTTTTCTACTCGGTCTGTGTCTCATAGGAGGGCTGTGGGCAGTTAAGAACCCCGTCTACCAGTGACATCATCGTTAGCCATGTCTTTTTTTTAAGCAAGACTTTTTTTGAAAAAATATTTCGATTTTTATTATCGTGAGAACGATGGCTTCCATTTTCGCATTGTAACTTTTCAGGAATGGAAAGCCTGCAGTTTAGCTTGGATTCCCTATTGATGATGTCACTGGTGGACGGATTTCTGAACTGTCCACAGCCCTCCTATATGAGACACAGACGGAGTAGGAATAAATAGTGGTATTGTATCATGATTATTACTGAGGAACAACTATAATGGGTGAAATGTGGTGAAGTGGTCCTTTAATGGCTTAAAATTCTGTGACCGTATTGACGACGTGCCATCGTTCTCTGATTATCCTCCATGTCCTTGAGGAATACGGGTGAACACTGAGTTACTCAAACTACTCTCTGTTCCGTTTCCTTTTGGGTCTAAAGCAGCAGCGAGACTCTGACAGGTCGGGAACAGCGTGATGAGGCACTTTTTAAACCCCCTGTTCTTTTTATATCCTCTTTTTGTCTGAAGCGATTTCCAAGCTTTCTTTCTTTGTCTTGTTTTTTTTTTTCTCCGGAAATGCTTGAAGTCTTCATTAGAGGCTGCAAGTTCTTTTTTTTGCTCCGTCGAGGTTCGGTGGAGAGGAGACAAGACGACGACAGGGGAGATGTCTTCTTCTGAGAGGCCGTTGATGCTTTTTTATAGGCTGTGGTTTGTTTACTTTAATTACTCGCCGGTCTATAATCTCCACTCATACGGGTAAATACCAGCATTACTGCGGAAGCAAAATCCACGGTAAACAAAGTGGACCTGAATAAGAAAAACAAAAAAAGACCCGGCCTTGCTTTGCAGCAGAGCCTGGCCTCAATAACAGCCCTGCATGAATAATATATGGCATTTATAGTGCACTTTTGGCTTACAAAAAAAACCTCACACACACAGAGAGAGATCGCTGAGTGCTTTGTCGGAGCAAAAGAGAAACTAAATCAAAACACGGTCGAGGCATATCTGCAGATAAAGCCCAACGCTCTGACACTGTTCTTTGACATGCAGGTGTGCTGTACTGTACATGTACTGTACTAGGCATGCACTGTAGCTCGACGCGCTTCGTCCATGAAATGAGAATAAGAGAATGGAAAGGAAAGGCACTAGTTATTAATACGTTGACACTATCGGTTCCATCACATGTGGAGCCGGGTTTTTTGAGTGGTACAACCACTTGCCAACCTTACGGAGTTATGTGGGTGGGTGGGTGCCTGCCTGCCTTTTTGCCAGTGAATTATGGTATGTGTGATATGTGAGGGAGGCATACTATGGTCCGACGGAGCATTGGTTCGAAGGAGCATTGGTTCGAAGGAGCATTGGTCCGAGGTGCGTTGGGGGTCGGGAGAGGGTTGGGGTTAGGTTTAGGTGTCTGCCCCGGGGGAGGTTAGAGTTAGGGTGAGGGTTTGAGGTAGGTTGTCGTTCGGACCAATGCTCCGTCGGACCAAACACATGAACCCGATATATGTGAGTTTACCATAATCACAATAATCCTCAATCATATTCCATCATCCAAGGGCTATAATTCAATGGATAGAAATGAAACAGACTCCATGCAGTCACTTTCAGTTAGAGTGCTCTCTGAGTGTCTGTGACTGTGACCAGCTGATTAGATGGTCGTTGACGCTTAATTGATGCATCAAGGAAGGCAATTATGTTTCTGCACCGTCAAATAGGTCTACATCTATTCTAAGATAGCATCTTAAATAAATGTTGTGAAAATGTGTTGTGACTTTGATTGAAAAGTTTTAATACAAATAGTTCCAATGGCATCTAAATGTTTTGATCTGACGGATATACTCCATCAAAATATGAACGCTTTTTGGATCATATATCGTATAAATTAAAAACGATAGCAATGTAAGCTAGCAATGTAAAGCAAACTTTCTTTCTGGATTGTTTCCGGGTCGTGGGTTTCAGAGTAAAAGCGGCCACCCCCAGAGCTAATATTTTGAAGGAATCCCGGCACGGATTGTGTTTTAAAAGCCATGTATTGGAGGAGGGGGCCCCTCAATAAACGGAGTGTACTTCACTGCCTTTTGAAGTGTCCGTGTGGTCTGCACTCTGCAGACTCTGCACATCAAGTGGCTGAGCCTCCAGGGAAGCTGCCTGTTGTATTGAATTGATAAGATGAAACACTGATCTCTGTGCATGGGGGAAGGGGGGAGGGGGGGGGGGGGGGGGGGGGGGGAACTAGGTTATTAGAGCAGGAGGAAAGATGAAGAGAAATCCAGCCAATATACTTCTTAATGCTAGTATATAGTGCCCAAGTCTGACATTATGTGTGCTAGCTTGGCAGTGTTGTTTTGGTTTTTTTTGGCAGCAAATTTCTATTTTGGTTTTAGTCATTGTCTTTGGAATGAAACTTCATTTAAGCTTTAGTCATATCTTAGTCACCACCTGGAATGTTTTAGTTGTTAGTCTAGTTTTAGTCGACTGTCATATGGTTTTAGTCGACTAAATCTGCAGTTAATTTTGTCTACTAAAATTTTGCGGGCCTTGATGCCATCGTAATGACGGATTTTACACTTGCTGAAATTAGCAGATCTACAAGTTTGTAGATCTGCTATTTTCAACATGCAAGTGTAAAATTACATGTCTTTTACTTATACTGCTTCTGTTGTCCACTAGTCCCTTCCTAACATTTTAGTCTAGTTTTTATTTGTTGACGAAATTGTCAATTATATTTAGTCTTAGTTTTAGTCATCATAGCTGAGTTTTCATTTCGTTTCCATTTAGTTTTCATCAGTGAAAAAAGTAGTCGACTTCTTTTTTTAATCAACTTTTTTTCGTCATTGTTTTAGTCGACGAAATCAACACTGCTGGCTGGGTCACAGTTTTGTTTCCCCATGCTGAATAAATGTGTTTAAAACTCTGTTCCAAAAATAAAGACATTACTCATATGGATTATGAAGCCTCAACTGATAAAACGCTCTAAAGGTACCGCCGCCGAATTAATAAAATGTGCGCCAAAAAACAGAGACTGTATCAAATGTGAGTGACTGACTACTGTATATCGTAAACGATACAGATCCGCACCTCCCTGACAATATCGCCAGGACAGTTAGTTTATTTTTAAAACACGTCTATGAGAATTCAGAACAGGGAATGAAACAAAAGCGTCACCCAGGGGGATGAGCCAATGACTTCTGTACTTATTTTATTGTTGATGTACTGGCCTACAGTGTGTGATACTAAGAACTGTACAACATAATACTGACAGCCGAGTACAGTGCAGTAGGCCATTGGTTCCCAAAGTTGATTCGGGGACCCCCAGGGGTCCATAAGGGAGTTCCATGGGGTTCCCCAGCTAAATGATAGTTTGAACCAAATGGACCCGTATGGGTCTGTAACTCAAATAAAAAAACTCAGCTAAATAAACGTCGTTACTCAGCTAAATAAACGTCGTTACTCAGCTAAATAAACTGCTGCCATATACAGTAAGTGAAGACGGTGTGCGGTATCTCCTTTTCTCTCATTAAACACACTGGTTGCCTGCTCCAACACACCTGTCCCTGTAGGTGTGCAAAATGAGTTTTTTTCCCCCTACTTATGAATACCATAACATAGAAATACTCTAAAGTAAAAGTTCAGTATTCAAAATGTGGTACAAAGTAGAGTAAATGACCTAAACAATGCACTCAGGTGCAGCACTGGAGTCCATTCTATACTTAGTTACTGTCCACCGCTGCGTGTGTGCAGAGTAAGACTCTCTAATCTCTCTGGATCGTGTCCTCGTGTACACCTTCATATATCCAGCTCATCATATCCCGCTGGAGATCTATCGTTGTGTGTCAGAGAGACACGGAGACAGCTGCTGAAATCTAAACCTGGAGCGATAAACGCATGGCTGATGTTCTGCAGACTGACCTAAATCTGAAATACCATCTCAGCTGCCTAGCCTGCCTGCATGGGGAAAAGAGGTTTTTAGGTAGAAAACCCTCACGATACTGACACGAACACACCAAACCACCAAGTGATTAGACTGGAACTCACCTATGCTTTTTTTGAGTGGTGCAACCACTCCAAGGAACAGCAATGTTCGTGTTCACCTATGTATGTGACGTTAATGAGCACCAGTATGACTATATGAGTACCAGTAGGGGCGCTGTTGTGCCAGAAACAGAGAGAGAGAGACAGTGCTGCACTGTTGCCTGCTAATGAGAGAGAGAGAGGAGGGGGGAGGAGAGAGGGGAGTTGCACCACTTTTTTTTTAATGGCATAGGTAGCTAGCTCCCGGCAGGATCCGCCGGGAGAAACCAGGCACAGCTGCAGGACATGAGACTAATTAATTAGAGCGACAGAGACAGAGAGAGGAGTGTGTGTGTGTACTGTACGTGTGTGCGTCAATTTAACAAAGGTGCAGACGATCAGCAGAGAGTGAGCGACGTTTTGCGCTACTGTATGCCAAATTGAAGTGGACTTTTTCTTTCTCCCTGGAAATAAAAAACGTTTCCGAGGCTATACCAAGTGATAAACACTACCGTTTTGTGATTGCTGCACATTGCCACCGCCACCACGGAGGTTGTGGGTTCGAATACCACCCGCTTTTGGCTTTGTCCAGCGTCTATACACGATGCAGGGGTGCCCGAAAGGTATAGACCACATGAAGCACTGAGAAAACTGTTGCGCCTTTCTTCGTCCTTTTGTTCAAACTAGACTACAGGAGCGGTGGTCTCAAAAACATAGATCTGTAAGCTTCACAACAGTCACGTTGGCTATTGGATAACATCAGGGGCCCTAGCGTAGAGCCCTGGTCAACTAAAGAATAGGGTTTATAAGTGGTTAAACATGGCTGTGCGACAGATAGATAGCGTGTTGCAGTGGGACTATACTATGGTGGACAGATAGATAGCGTGTTGCAATGGGACTACTATGGTACCATTAATCTGAGAGGGAATGTGTGCTGGGCCAGAAATGAGAGGTAATGCGGTCGTTCCGACAGTGGGATGTGTGTGTGTGTGTGTGTGTGTGTGTGTGTGTGTGTGTGTGTGTGTGTGTGTGTGTGTGTGTGTGTGTGTGTGTGTGTGTGTGTGTGTGTGCGTGAGCGTGAGCGTGTGCATAAGCACAAGAGAGAGAGAGAGCGAGAGAGAGGAGAAAGGCAAAGTGAAAGAGCACAAGCAAAATAATGGTGTGTGTGTGTGTGTGTGTGTGTGTGTGTGTGTGTGTGTGTGTGTGTGTGTCTCTGTGCGTGCGTGCGTGCGTGCGTGCGTTCTGGTGGCTGTGCTGACTGCAGCAATGCGCCAAGGAGAATGGAGGGGGAATATACCCTACAGAGAGAGAGAGAGAGAGAGAGAGAGAGAGAGAGGTGAGGAGGGAGGGAGGGAGGGAGGGAGGGATGAGGCACGGTGAGTAAGAGAGAGGGAGGCGTGCGTGTGCGTGTGTGCGCACGCATGTGTGTGCGTGTGTGTGTGTGTGTGTGTGTGTGTGAATGAGAGAGAGTGCGAGCGTGCGCGTGCGTCTTTGCATGTGCGTGAAGGCAGTAACAATCCACACCGACTAGCACATTCATTCATCTCTCTCTCTCTCTCTCTCTCTCTCTCTCTCTCTCTCTCTCTCTCTCTCTCTCTCCTCCCTGGTAGGACAGGAGGACAGGAACGGAGGGGGGGGGGGGGGGGGGGGCTCTGCTGTTGAGAGAGATAAAGTGTTGCAGTGATTTCTGGAGGGATGACTGTAGGGAGGGGAGAGACATTGAATCTATACAACAGTACATTACATATACGTATGTATGTATAGCGTCTACTACACGATACACTCATCATCATCATCATCATCATCCACCTCTGCTCTGCCTGCACAACATGCATTTACATGATTATAGACGTTCAGTCCTTATTATATATAGGCTATAGCTTTGAATTCGCATAGTTCGTGTTCAGCCCAGAGGCGCTGCTTCGTGACTCTATATATTCGTGACTCCAACGCTCCGTTGTTGCAGATACAGGGGGTTGCCGACCCCAAGCGTCCATTGAAATATAAGGAATCGGCCCTGATTTTGGATACTATAAAGCATAATAAGTTATTGCAGTGGTGCTGAAACTTTTTCATGGTCAAGGTCCCCCAAATTCATATGTATTTGGCCTTGGAGCCCTTCACCTTTTCTCTGCTTTCTACCATTATAATTACTAGGGATGTCCCGATAGAGTTTTTTTTTCCCGATCCGATCCTGATACCACCATTTCTGTGTTAGCCGATACCGAAAAAACAAAAAACAAAATGACTTATTTTTATCTTGTGTTGTTAATAACAGACTCCTCACTCAAATGTGCACTTGCGGTTTGGGCAACTCCACATGCCCCAACATTGTATTTACCTGCCATAGTGTCAACCGCTTACCCCTGTGTCGGATCGGTGGTTAGACTGGCATATTCACCGGTACCGATATGGACATCTCTAATTATAATCCCTCCCCACTGGAGGTCTGAAACAAATCATTAACATGGGGAATCACATCTTGATGACATCATCAAGATGTGATTCACCATGTTAATGATTTTTTTTCAGACCTCCAGTCTCAGAATGGAGGGGGACTTTTTTATTATTTCCACACAACAGCTCTAAGGTATATTAATGACATAGTAAAATGTTGAGAATGAGTGGTATTCCCCTTTAAGTAATCAATTGGCAGGTGTGGGGTTGCCATGGCAATCAATTGGCTGAGGCAGAGGCTGGAAATTGCACATCCAGGTGAGGGGATTTAGGCTGATTAGGCCCACTGGCAGAGCCCGACCAGAGCCTTTTGTGGTGGTTCTGGAGAACCGTGGTTCCGACCGATTCGATACCGGGCACTGCACTCCCCGTGGGGGTGTGGAATGCGTGTGTTGAATTTGAAGTTGATGGGGCAAACGGTTCTCGAGTTACGTGCATTACAACCGTACACACACGCAGACAGGCAGACAGGCAGACAGACAGACAGACAGACTTCTGAAACGTGGCACATTTATAGTAGGATGTAAAACAGTTGCTTGAATTAAATCTAATTAGTTTAATGATTTTGTTTTAAACGTTTATAGAACATACAGTTCTACAAATAGTCCCACATGCGTTTATTATTATTGTTTTTTTTTAATTAAAAACACACACACACGCACGCACCAGGGAGGAGGGCTTGTACAGTACAGTGCAGTACCGTAGGCTATACAACTACGGCACGAGTACAGTAAACACCCCACTCAGTTCAGACGGGTCTGATTTTTCGAAACCTTAGAACCAAAACGAAAGGTCTTAACAAGAGCTTGTGACTAATAAAAACACGGGAACACATGCAGGTTATTTATTTCTCCCCCATAAAGTACATCTACACGTTAAAGGTTTATTCAGCAGCGTTTTATCTTGCGCTGGCAGAAAGACCTCCTCCTCCTCCTCCTCCTCCTCCTCCTCCTCACAGATAGAAGAGGAAGAAGAAGAATAAGTTACCCACAAGGCAACGATTATGCTCTTTGATCACCGGTGACAATGGACACACAATGGATGGCTGATAACACCGCCAGTGACAGAGCGATATGAACACTTAAACATGTCTGCCGTTCCCCGCTAGCTGCCTCCGTTTCTTCTCCCACGGATGACTAATAATGCTCACGTACAATGCACACACACACACACACACCCATGAGGCTGTGTGCGGTGTACGTGTGTACAGTATATGCGTGTGCGTGCGTACTGCACATTTGTACTTTATTGTGAGGAGCTACAAGTATAGTAGAGTTTGATACTTTTTGCGAGAACCTTTTGATTGATTGATTGAAATGTTTATTAACCGTTTGCAGAATTACGGTACATTTAAAGCACGACTCGATACAAAGACTGATAACTGCGAGCGGACGACCCAATAAAGCATTACGCTTTTTTTTACAAGAGGATCCACCTTTTATGTTTGTTTTTATGGTTAAAACTGATTTGGGGGGACGAAGATGTACAATTTGAAAACGATTCAGGTTGGGGATTATGATTAGGCATTTTTAGGGCCCTGTTTCCGTTTAGTGCTAAACCCCTTTAATCATTAAACTTCTTTTCCTTTTTTTTACCATTTTGAAAAACATATTAAATAGTTCAACTAGCCGATCTACATCGACACAGCTTGTAGATCGACTATTTGAATAGTAAAAAAAACAATGCAAAGATAGGGATAAAAGGTTTATAGCACTGACGAAAACAGGGCCCTTAGAGCAGTGGTTTCCAAAGTGGGGTCCGGGGACCCCCAGGGGTCCTTGAGGGAGTTCCAGGGGGTCCCCAGCTAAATGATACTTTGGAACCAAATGGACCCTTATGGGTCTGTAACTCTGAGAGTACATTCTCAGAGTTAAATTAACATTGATTTTACAATATAAATTGGGGGTCCCAGAGATAGAAATGCCATTAAATCCGTAGACTAATGCATGTCAAACTGGGGGTCCCCTTGAAATTAAACGGGTTGAGAATCTCTGCTAGAGCTGTATAAATCTTCTCTTATTTGGGTCCCTGGCATATCTTTTCAAATGGGGGGTCCGCGGGCTAGTTAGTGTCAATGTGGGGGTCCTTGACATGACAGAGTTTGGGAACCAGTGCCCTTATTAGGCTCAGAGGATATGTTTAGGGGTTAAAGTTAGAGTTATATATACTAGTACGCCACTATGCCTCATTCATACTCAGTTGTGCTCCCGTGTTTTGTGTGCGCCGGAAAACAGCCGATCTACAAGCTCGCAACGCCTTTGCGCAGCGCAAAAATAAATAAAAATAATTGCTGTACTAAAACATTATCGATGTCCTCACGAGTATGGTAATACAAATGTGCGTGTGCATGTGCGTGTGTCGTGTGCGTGTGTCGTGTGTGTGTGTGTGTGTGTGTGTGTGTGTGTGTGTGTGTGTGTGTGTGTGTGTGTGTGTGCGTGTGCTTGCGTGTGTGTGTGTGTGTGTGTGTGTGTGTGTGTGTGTGTGTGTGCGTGTGCTTGCGTGTGTGTGTGTGTGTGTGTGTGTGTGTGTGTGTGTGTGTGCGTGCAGAGCAGCCCAGCGTGGGTTCTGCTAACTCAGCTCATTCAGTCAAGCCAATTAATTACAGAGAAGTGCTAGAAGACGGAACAGCATGTAGAACACACACATCGACTGCAACTACACAATCTACACACACACACACACACACACACACACACACACACACACACTCATGTACGCAACTACGCACATGCAAACACACCACCACTACACCACAGCCTACCTTTAAAATTTGCACACACATATTTATCGTCACAGACGGGCAGAAACCTTGTATCTATCATTACTTTTTTGGGGGGGGGGGGGTAAATTAATGGCCCACTTTGTCGTACAAGACTGTCACGCAAAATTAGTTACTTATTTTTGCCTTTCTTGTTGTTGTTGTTATTTGCGTGAAGTGAAGGTGACAGTGGTTGTAAGTGCGCCTGTGGATTTTTATCAACAGCGAACCAAGGAAAAGTATTAACGAGCTTTGTGACTGCATGGCCTGGGCCAGGCACCTTGGACTCCCGATCCCGACGGCCTTAATGTCACCATCTCCCGTCAGTCTGTCCCTCCTTTAAAATAATAATAATAATTAAGGCGATAGCCAAAAAAAAAAAAACTTTGTGCCTAAATAAGAACCACATTGGATCCATTTGGAAACGGACACATCATCAAAGGAGGCTTCATCCCCTGCCCTTTCACCCGTCTGTAAAAAAAAATGAAACCCTGCCCTCTCCAGACCACGAAAGCAGCGTTTATACCACGGTGAAAGAAATGAAAATGCGCCAATTTCCTTCCCATGCCATACCCGAAGGCAGCATTCAAGGATAATTAATTACCTTTTTTTCCTTCTCTCTCTCTCCACTCTCCTGAACTTGAACTGCAGCATTTTAGCCTTGAAAGAATGTGTCCTCTGTGTGAAAAATCCATGTCGTACGACATGTGGTACGCCGCATCTCCAGCGGCTAACGTTTGTAGATCCACTATTTGTTTTGTTTTGCTTTTAGGGCAGGGGGTTTTCACCCAGTGGTCCTTGAGGGGGTTCCAGGTGGTCAACCTGCAGCTAAAGATTCTTAGATAGATTTTGAGGGGCGCTAGTAGCAGGTTTAATGTTTGTTTTTAGTTAAACAAACATTAAAAACGCCATTAACAATAAAGAGAGTTTAATGTTTGTTTTGCGGTTATATTAGTTAAATCATCTGTAAAATTCTGCATCGGTTAATTTACAAGAAGTCTACACAAATAGTGAATGTAGAAGAATTGTTATTTTGATCAACGTTTGTCTGTTATCTCTCCTAATGGTACCAACATCAATACAGCATGGAATTGTGGACAGCATCTTATCCAACAATGACAACTAAAAGGTTCTACACTTTGGGGTCTGAGAGGCTAAATGTCATCAAATGGTGGTCCGTCCGATCTGTGGCTCAAATGCCCATTACTTGCTACGAAAAGGGTTGAAAACCACTGTTTTATCGAATTTCAGCCCCATGCCTCTCTCACACTCTGCACGTCCTTGGCCTGAAGTCACTGTTTTTTTGCTGCAAGTGGGGGGGGGAAGACATGCGGGGTAGGGGGGGGACATGGGGGGCTGAGAGAGAGAGACACTGGCTTCATAACGCGTTGTCATCACATAAGAGAGCTCCAAAATGCTGCGCTGCAGCTTTGCAAAGTAGATGATGCACACACACGCACACACACACACACACACACACACACACACACACACACACACACACAGCAATCCCCCAAAGTGAAAACACATTCTGAATTCTTCGCCTTTTAGAATTTGCTCATAATAAAGGTCTGTGAAGCGCTATGAATCAGCAAATAAATAAATACAAATATTTCCAGCACATGAGTCATTTCATTAAAAAAAAAGTAAAAAAAAAAGAAAAGTGTGGCAAAAGATCACAACTGGCATTGTGAGCTGCAGAATTGGCTATTTCTTGCTATTTTATATTTTTTAAGAAAAATGCAATGATATGCCCCGAATATAGGGAGGCAGAGTGTGTTGCGGGCCAGACGACACTCACACGCAACTAAAACAGTGTTTAGGGAACCTTTATGCGGAATGGTTGTCGTGACTCGTGAGAAACGCTGCAAAACGAGTGCAAAAGATGGGGAGGCATCACATATTATGAATATGAAGAAAGTGGATCATATCACTGTCAAATAATTGCTTTCACACACCCTGAAGAATGCATCCTGTTTAGAATCAATAAAGGTTTCTATAGCATCGTGACTATATATACGAGCTGTGCGGCCTCTTTTCTTTGTCCAAGTTGTGTCTCCCTGTGGTCAGCAGCACCTCCCCACTACCGGTGTGCGCTCCTACCTTTTTGTTCTGTTTTGTTCTAAAGAATTGATTTAAAAAACACTACTGTCGGGTCTGTAAAACGTTGAATATACAAAATAGACAGTATTTCCGATCTTTTTGCTACATCACCAGACGGACCTCTCAGGTCAGCTGGGAAACGTCTAGCTTTTCTGATCCCTGAAATCAAAACTAAACGTTGGAGAAGCAGCATTTTTACTTTTTAATGCACCAAATATCTGGAACAAGCTCCCAGAAAACCACACGCAGGTCTAGCTGGCACACTGTCTGCTGTTTCTCTCTCTCTCTCTCTCTCTCTCTCTCTCTCTCTCTCTCTCTCTCTCTCTCTCTCTCTCTCTCTCTCCTGCACTGTCATTTATTTTTTAAATGTTTTTATTGTATCCTAATGTACTTTTATAATGCGTTTCCTTTGCTTAATGCTTTATGCAAAGCACATGAAATTGCCTTGTTAAAAAATGCGCTTCAAAAACAAACTGGCCTTTACTTGCTTGGCTGCGAGTTGATCTGTTCAATACAATACGAAGTGAGTTGAACTCTTTGAACACCTTGGGTCATTGTTCATTTTGACAACAGTCTTTTTCTCTTTTCAATACATTTTAATTTAGTTTTAGTCATATTATAGTCATCTGAAATGTTTCACTTTAGTCTACTTTTAGTTTATTAAATATCCAGATTCTATTCGACTAAATCCACAGTTGATTTAGTCGACTAAAATGTAATTTTTAGTCAGGCCTTGATTGCGTCGTAATGTGTTGTAGTGCGACACGTTGTGGGCTATTTTCAGAGCACAACACCCAAGATAACGCAACATGAAATGACTTGTCCTTTAGTTCTACTGGATCAATTCTCTGTTGTTGCTGCCTCTGTTGTCATGATGGGGGCTTTTTTGTATTATCCTCTTAGCATCACCATTGACCGTACCTGGACTGTTAACAAACCTGCTAATAAAGTATCCAATCAATCAATCAATCAATCATTTGTGTTTGACGTAGACGGCGTGTGACGCATGGCTCTAACCTTCAGAGCGCAGAAGATGCAGGAATCCTCCATGCACTTGTGTGAAGTCAGCTGCCGGAAGCTTCTCCGGAAGATGTCAAGATGCCACAGGACCTGGAAGGTAAACACACACACACACACACACACACACACACACGCACACGCACACAAGACCAATAGTTAATAGGATGACTCAGTGTACGGCGCTATACAGTTGTTGGTTTTTCCTTGCAGGGAAGCTATACATTGTGTCAGACATCAGCCTGTATACTGTACCCATGATGACATGTAAACCCGCTGCTCTCGGTGAAGACTGGCACTTCTTATCAAACCTGTTGTGTAGCATATATATATGTCTTCATCCACCCCTCTCTTCTGTTCCATCTCTCTCTCTCTCTCTCTCTCTCTCTCTCTCTCTCTCTCTCTCTCTCTCTCTCTCTCTCTCTCTCTCTCTCTCTCTCTCTCTCTCTCTCTCTCTCTAAAACGATAATAATAGAGGACTGGGTCTAATGGATCCAGTGCAGGCTTTAATGAGCAGGCTTTAATCTCACCGGGCCTGCTGGTGGGGTGTTATTGTTGTGCCTATAGCTGCCACGACGTTGGCTATTTGCTTCTTCTAATCTAATGTAAAGTGTGTTTGTTTGTGTAGTTGTGTGTATGTTTTTGGGATCATATGAGTTGAGTAACTGTCCCGCGGGGTGTTTGATCGTCCCGATAGTAATACGGCTGAATTGGAACGATGTGGGTTTAATGAAGTGCTTTTAAAATCCAATGCTCTAATGCTGCCCCTTTGGCTCTAGTGTATGTGTTTCTCTCCTTCTCCCTCCCTCCATCCCTCTCTCTCTCTCTCTCTCTCTCTCTCTCTCTCTCTCTCTCTGTGTGTGTGTTTGTGTGCACTGGAGTGAACGTTACATGGACACATTTGCTGACGCGTTGAGAGAACAATGGGTGAATAGATGATGACGGAACAAAAAAAACAATATAGGAAGGAAGGAAGGAAGAGATGCAAAAACAAAGATGAGAAATATTTATTGGGTAAGAGAAAAAGACGCCTGACTGACAGCAAAGACAGACAGACAGACAGACAGGCAGAACAGGTAGAATGTACCGTTCTCCCTTCATAGAAATGTAGTGGAGTCAAAAGTAAGTTGTAAATTGTAAATACTCAAGTATAAAGTACAGAATACTCAACACATGTAGGCTATACTTAAGTACAGCACTCACGTAACAGTAAACGTACGTTGTTAGAACTGTCCACCACTCTCTCTCTCTCTCTCTCTAGTGCACAATTATATATAGGGAGAAGTTCTTGGAACAATAATTCACACGATGTTGAAAGATATATTGACACAAGACTGTCCCTCAGGCACGCACACACGCACCCACTCAATCTCTCTAACGCGCACGCACGCACACACACACACACACACACGCACGCATGACTCATTATTCACAAACAAGCTCACCAGCCTTAGCGATGCAGAAGGGCTGTCAGTTTGTGTGTGTGTGTGTGTGTGTGTGCTGTGCTTGTGTGTAGGCACTAGACAGACAGACAGACAGACAGACAGACAGACAGACAGACAGACAGACAGACAGACAGACAGACAGAGAGGGTGGGGGTGGGTGGGTGGGTAGGGGTGTGGTGTGGTGGTGGTGGCGACGGGTTGCTTGCTGACTCTAGTGCAGAGTTTCTCAAAGTTTAACCCCTCAGGCGCTCTATATACTTAATGCAACGCAGAGCTGAGTTGCACTGCTATTTTTGCTTTGACATGTCATGCATGGTGACACTTATTGGTGATGCGTGGTTGAAGAAGTCAGGGGAGGGGAGCCGAGAGTTTCACCGCACAATTCATAGAGAAGTTGGTCACGTAGAGGCAGTTGGTTTTAGGAGCATTATTAATCCAATCATTGTCAAGGTGAAAGTCCGGCTGTGATTTCATAATGTTGAAGTTTGTTCCTCTCACATATTTATTTATTCTTTGCAGATGCTACGGGTCATTGCACGGCAGCCATGTTTGGAATATAATTTGGGCCTCTTCCTTACTATTGGCTGTTACCAATGAAAACAACGATGGCTCAGTGGTTCTCAAACATTAAAAAACTATTTTAAACCATAACTCTCAGAGTTACACACCCGTAAGGGGCCATTTGGAACTGCTGACTGCCGCATCGGTGAATGAAGTGTGGGACTTGCACACTTATACACCCACATAGTAATGCAGCACGTTTGAGCATGGCATGAACCCCCTCGAGTATGACTGAATGAACTAACTCCGCAAGCTACGTCTCATAAATACAACACCCTAGCATACAATACCCGTCTGTTTGTGTAAGACTCTGTGCAGTGGCAAACGTTTGTGGAGAATGTCTGAAGAGTGAGACTGAAGTAATCAAATTGCAGGTGTGGGGAATAAGGCCATGGCAATTGCAATTGGAAATTGCACAGGTGTGGGGACTTGGAGCTCATTAGGTCCACTGCAGGCAGAGCCTGACCAGAGCCTTTTCTGGTGGTTCTGGACAACCGTGTATAATATATACTGGGTAGTGGTACTGTACTCCCTGTGATGGTGTGGAACGTGTGTGTCAAATTCAAGAAGTCGGTGCGGCGAACGGTTCTCCAGTTTCATGGATTACAGAGACGTACACTCACACACACAGGCTCACGCACGCACACACACACACACACACACACACACACACACACACACACACACGTACACACGTACAGAGACGTGATGCATTTATTGTAAGATATTGCTGCTGTGAAAAGAGCCTTTCATGCAGTCGAATCATCGACTGCAAAGAGCCTTTCAGTCGAATCATCCATATCGTCAGCTGCAATTCCCAGGTCTCCTTTGCGGACGATAACCCCTATAATCATCTTCCCAAGAGCTTCATCCATTGACGTACTACATGTGGAATATATATGACACACTGCACAGTCATCCATCCAATAAGTGTAATAAATAAATCTGTTCCTTTGGGAAGCACTTTCTCCCCAAGGAAATTAATTGAGTGATTTAGTCCCCTTTAGTAGTCATCTGGGTATTCGCCGCCGTTCATTTGCATATTTATATGTGAAATGTGTCGTCTGCATTCACCCATCCTAATTATTAGGAGCAGCGTGAGAGATGCAGGTGTAACCCCGTCGTCCATATTCTGAGGGGAAAATTAGACAAAAAGAATGCTGATCTTCAAGCTCACAATGCATCGCAATGAGATGCATTGTGATGTTTGTATTGTGTTTGTAGATCTGATATAAGCACCTCAAGTCCAATTCTCTAACTACAGCAGTTTAACCCATTTTGGTGTAATGTTATACAGCAGATCTACAAGCTCATAGCGCGCCACTCGGTAAATCGTGAATATGTGGCGCAAATCTTTGAATATATCTTCTTTCAGAGCGAACGTCAGGCCTAAATGGTCACTCTGCTACTGTCACCCATTGAAATGGTCTCCCGTGCTATTTTCACTGTTTTAAATAGACATTTGTCCCGGACGATGAAGGTCTAACGACCGAAAACGTCAATTTAATAAAGGGCATCCTTTTTTTGCGAGCTCCAGACAGACAGACAGACAGTGTGCGGGACACTTTTCTTTAATTTGATATCATGGATCTTTCTGAACACCGTTTTAAATCAAATAAAATATGCAAGGAGATATTTGCACGTCCACTTCGTTCAGATGCAGGTGCGTTGGACAGTGAGAACTGAAGCAGTCATGAAAAAATAAATGTATTTTATTAACCAAAATCCTGCACTGCTCTTGCTCAGCAGCATTGTTTTATGCTATATACAGCTTATCGTCCTGAACTTTTGGCACATTTACCATTGCCAATGAAAGGAGAATATGTGTCTGAACAAAACAACTTTTTGTGGAAACACAAACATTAAATGCCGTTGACAATGAAAGGAAAATGTACGTCATATGTGTCTGAGCAAATCGACATGTTACGTCATGATGATGTAGTTTTTGCTGTTGGTTGTCATGGCTACCAGTTCCCACCTGATGTTGTGTGGGAGTTCAGACTGATCCAGACCATACTGACTAACTGCCAGCGTGCATAAGGTCTTCATACTAGGACTCAAGTCTAAGGTCATCATTGACTGTGTTGTTTGATCTTTGTCCTCCAAAGAGGATGATACGATCTCCAGCCATGCAACAGAATACCAGGGGCTGTATTTTTGCGTGTACCAGGTCTTATTACTTAACTTAAGACCTGGAGGCGTGATCAATGCCATTTGGCTATTCTGAGTGGCCAAAGAGCATTAAGCATGCCTCCAGGTCTTAAGTTAAGTAATAAGACCTGGTACTTAAGACACGCAAAATACAGCCCCATGTGCCTCCATTTATTAAATATGGAACATTCCCTTTGGACTCAACCTTCTTCGCTAGACTGAATTTCCTAGGAAATTTAAAACCTGGTTAAATTTCCTGCCACCTTAATATGTACAGCTCTCCATTGTAGGAAAAGGCTGAATAATGGTGGTAACGTCCTTCTGGAAGAAGCTGTGCAGAAGGTGTGTTCAGGACAGGCAGTGGTTGGTCTCTGTGTCAAACACACTCAGGTTGTTGTAGTCAACCCTGTCCCCATATAACCCCCAAATACAAACATCTTTGTCCCGATGATGGTGGCAGAGTGCCATGCTGAGGCAGGTGTAGGAGTTTCCTCTGGTGTTAATTAAAGGCCAGACCATTGTGGTGGTGTCCATGCAGCTTGTACATTATCCAGTCAGATGGTTGTATCCTCCATGGGTAAACATGACCTTCCCAACGACACAGGCTGAGTGGCCTTACCTCCCCTCAGGAACAGTCCCAGAAACCTTGCGTGTGAGCATTCTGTGGTCGTCGACATCAAATGCATAAAGCACCTTGCTGTAGTTCTTTGTCTCAGTAACTCTCCCCCCCCCCCTCCCCAGATGTGATAACGTATCCTCTAAAGCAGTACACTTTGTGGTCCACTGCTACAGCAGCATCGTACGGTGTCTCTGGAAGCCCTTTTAAGGTGCACCGTCCAACAAAGCATTTCACACAATAGTTATATTTTCACACTCACATCCAGAGGGCCACTACATTTCCAGACTCACTCCAGAGGGCCACAATATTTTCAC
The DNA here is from genome assembly GCF_964188405.1 of Protomyctophum parallelum. Taxonomy (NCBI): domain Eukaryota; kingdom Metazoa; phylum Chordata; class Actinopteri; order Myctophiformes; family Myctophidae; genus Protomyctophum; species Protomyctophum parallelum. The sequence goes on from NC_139719.1 coordinate 11,476,837, forward strand.
ACTCACTCCAAAGGGCCACTATAGTTCCACACTCACTCCAGAGGGCCACTATAGTTCCACACTCATTCCAGAGGGCCACTATCTTTCCAGACTCACTCCAGAGGGCCACTATAGTTCCACACTCACTCCAGAGGGCCACTGTATTTACACACTCACTCCAGAGGGCCACTATATTATTTCCACACTCACTCCAGAGGGCCACTGTATTTCCACACTCACTCCAGAGAGCCACTATATTTCCACACTCACTCCAGAGGGCCACTGTATTTCCACACTCACTCCAGAGGGCCACTATATTTCCACACTGACCCCAGAGAGCCACTATATTTCCACACTCAGTCCAGAGGGCCACAATATTTCCACACTCACTCCAGAGGGTCACTATAGTTCCACACTCACTCCAGAGGGCCACTATATTTCCACACTCACTCCAGAGGGCCACTGTATTTCCACACTCACTCCAGGGAGCCACTATATTTCCACACTCACTCCAGAGGGCCACTATAGTTACACACTCACTCCAGAGGGCCACTATAGTTCCACACTCACTCCAGAGAGCCACTATAGTTCCAGACTCACTCCAGAGGGCCACTATATTTCCAGACTCACTCCAGAGGGCCACTTTAGTTCCACACTCACTCCAGAGGGCCACTGTATTTCCACACTCACTCCAGAGGGCCACTGTATTTCCACACTCACTCCAGAGAGCCACTATAGTTCCACACTCACTCCAGAGGGCCACTATATTTCCACACTCACTCCAGAGGGCCACTATATTTCCACACTCACTCCAGAGGGCCACTATATTTCCACACTCACTCCAGAGGGCCACTATATTTCCACACTCACTCCAGAGGGCCACTATGTTTCCACACTCACTCCAGAGGGCCATTGTATTTCCTATATTTCCACACTCCGTCATTCATCATTCTATTTCACACAAATGTATAGCAAAACTAGCCAATCTACATGCTCTAAACATGTCGCAGTGTGACGAGTTTTGGGTTTGTAGATACCATAGCTACTCATTTAGACTGAAGTAATTAAAGCCGGTCATGTTTGCATGTTTGGAATTATAACAGCCGAAATCAATAACATACAGTATCAGTATTCTGATTTTAACCTGCGGGCCGCATTAAGGGAAGGTGTGGGGGCCGCATGCCGACTGCCAGTCGCCCATGCATGTATTGATACGTATATGGAAAAAAATGAAAGATTTATGTTTTTTATGGACATTTTAGTTCCAACCGACAGTGGTGGAATCCAATGGGGGGGGGGGGGGGGGGGATGGGGGCGGGGGTTAATGTGATATAGTGCCACTGTCACCTGGAACCACCGATGGGGAAGCTGCCCCCGAGGCCCTCTGACCCTGACCCCTCTATCGCTGACCTCTGAACTCCGACCTTTTGACCCTGGGACTGTCAGTCTGTCCCTCACATACACAGTACAGGACGGACAGACACACACACACACACACACACACACACATGCATGCTTTACACAGACATACGTACATACACACCTGCATTACATTCGCACAAAAACGCATGCATAACTCACGCACGCACACACACACACACACACACACACAAAGTGACACTCAATAAGCACACATCTGATAACTTATGTAACACTTTAAATGTATCGTCACTTTTCTGTGTCATGCTGAACCGCACGCCCTGTGTGTGTGTGTGTGTGTGTGTGTGTGTGTGTGTGTGTGTGTGTGTGTGTGTTTAAAGCAGTCCACCTCTCTCCTAACCGATGTTTTCTTTTCTGTTGGATGTGTTTGTTAAATTGCATTTTCATTTCACCAGTAAACTCCCTGACCCCCCCCCCCCCCCCTCTCTCTCTCTCTCTCTCTCTCTCTCTCACACACACACACACACACACACACGCACAAACACACACACACACACACACACATTTCGCTGCCATCGTATCTATCCTATCCGTCTCTCTGTATCGCTCTCTCAAACAGGCAGGCACGCACGCAGGCATGCACAAACAAACACACACACACACGCGCGTGTACACACACACGCACACCACAGATACAGTACATAAAGTGTACCACACACACCCTTTTAGCTGGCGTTCCCCGTCCCGCGCGCGCACGGACGTACACACACATCGTTGTTTAATACTATACTAAGTATGGGGAAGAAAAATACGCACGCACACACACACACACACGCGCACACACACACGCACACACACACAGCACGCCCCGTCCATCCATCCATCCATCCATCCGTCTCTCCTCTAGCTCTGTTCTCCTGGCCTTACCTCTATAAAGGCTCGTTACCTCCTGCTGCGTGTGGCAGCAGCGTACGCTCCTCCATTCATCTTCTCTCTGTCTCTGTTTGACTCTCTGCTCTGTCCTGCTATGTGTTCCCTGTTCCTCCCTCCTCCTCCTCCCACGGCAACTTTCCTCTGCTCCTCCCTCTCCCTCCCTCTCTCTCTCTCTCTCTCTCTCTCTCCCTCTCCCTCTCTCTCTCTCCCTCCCCCCCCCCCCCCTCTCTAATCTGTTCAATGCACCTCTTACTCACTCTACCTCGCAGCAGTACGCCACCCCACCCCTTTCCTCACCATCTAGTCTACCGGTACAGTATAAGGTCTCTTCTGGAGCCGCTAGTTGGGGCTATGCTGTCGTGCGTAGTGTGCGTGTGCGTGTGTGTGTGTGTGTGTGTGTGTGTGTGTGTGTGTGTGTGTGTGTGTGTGTGTGTGCGTGCGTAGTGTGCATGTGTGTGTGTGTGTGTGTGTGTGTGTCTGACTGTGTGTGCGTGTGTGTGTGTGTGTGTGTGTGTGTGTGTGTGTGTGTGTGTGTGTGTGTGTGTGTGCGTGCGTGCGTTTGTGTGCGCGTGCGTGCAAGAGACAGAGAGAGATGCAATTACTCTTTTGCTGCAGCAGTAGTAGCAGCAGTGCTTTAGCTCTCCACAGAGTGAGAGAGAGAGACGCACGCACGCACGCACGCACGCACACACGCACGCACGTACACACGCACACATGCACACACACACTCTCCACACTGAGGCCATCCTGCCATCATCAGCCCCGTCTGCCAACCAGCTGACCAACACCCACCACAACACCCACACACCCCTTAATATGGTGATAATCGCATCCCTGTTGTGCTTAAATATCAATTTGCGTCTGTGTGTGTGTGTGTGTGTGTGTGTGTGTGTGTGTGTGTGTGTGTGTGTGTGTGTGTGTGTGTGTGTGTGTGTGTGTGTGTGTGTGTGTGTGTGTCTGTTTAGTTAGACCCTCCAGAAGGATCTGTTTACCGGTAGGCATATGCAATTGCATCATTTACCTCATAATCAGCCAAATGGCGCAGATTATACAAGGGTATAATAGGGCATAGTCGCACAAACTTCCCGCATATTTTGCAACTTCCTGCATATTTCCCCGCTAACAAGATCCAGCATAATTTGCTAATTTTCACAAACTTCACATTTCTCGTCTTTCCGCATATTTCACAAATTCCCGCAATTCCAAAGCATAAAATCACATAAAAACCCACATATTTCAACGCATAATCAAGGATTTTAGCCCTCGTTTTTCTGGATGGTCTATTTAGTGTAATACGGATGTATTAATAGCCTGTGTGTGTGTGTGTGTGTGTGTGTGTGTGTGTGTGTGTGTGTGTGTGTGTGTGTGTGTGTGTGTGTGTGTGTGTGTGTGTGTGTGTGTGTGTGTGTGTGTGTGTGTGTGTGTGTGTGTGTGTGCGTATTGCAGTATCTAACACAACTTAGACTAGAGAGAGAGTGAGAGAGAGGGTGAGAGAGTGCATGGTTTTGCATGAGTGAATGTGGCAGATGCATGAAGTACAGTAGGCTTATGCGTCATTTTGTACATGTATTTGTGCGTACGCAAGTGTGTGCGTGCATGTGTGTGCGTGTACTATAGTCTGCAGCCTGACACGCTCCATATATGGCCAGTACAGAATTCATTCCATATGTTGATCTGCTCACTAGAACCAATTATGAGAACTTCTGTCTTATCCTCATTTAGCTTGAGAAAGTTCTCACTCATCCAGCATTTGATGCTAGACATACAGGTCTAAAACACTGCAGGGATCATCTGGAGCCACAGAAATATATAGTTGGTTATCATCAGCATAGAAAATGGAAATTCACTCCGTGATTGGTAATAGCGAGACAAAATACTTCTGTTTGTTAGGTAGGGGGAAAACCAGGACAGGGCCATACCAGACAAACCTATCCAGTACTTTTTAAGACTTTGTATTCAAATTGAATGATCAATCGTGTCAAATCTGTTAGATCAAGAAGTAAGAGAACGGATACATTTGTCTTGTCAGCAGACACCCTAAATCATCATCAATTACTTTTACAAGTGCTGTTTCTGTGCTGTGCCCTTTCCTAAAGCCTGATTGGAATTTGTTATGCACCTTATTGTTCTGTAGAAACACATCCAATTGATGAAAGATCCATTTTTCTAAAACCTTGCCCAGAAAAGGCAGATTAGAAATAGGTCGATAGTTACCCAACACAAGATTGTGTTTCTTGAGTAAGGGCCTAACTACAGCCGTCTTCAGTGAGTCGAGGAAAGACGCCTGATTGTAGAGTAGCTGTTTACATTTTGTTGTATACCGGCATCTCCAATCACACTGTCTAAAACCTCTTTGAGAAAGGTGGTGGGAATTGTATCTAATGGACAGGAGGATGTGAGCGCAGTATTAAAAGGTTAGTTCAGACTTTCGTTCAACTTTGACCCCTCTGTCACATGGAACTACTTCCTGTGTCCAGCATCAGTACACCCAGCAGCAGCACCAAACCATTTGTGCACGTGCACTGCAAACTATTCCATTTTAAATAAATACATCCTATAAAAACGAGAGGAATGTCATAAAAATAAGCATAACCAGATACCAATAAATAATATAAAAACTGAATATAGAATTATAATAATAATAATAATTATTATTATGGATTGCATTTTTATAGCGCTTTTCTATGCACTATACATGCTTATATACTCAAAGCGCTTCACAATGGTCCATTCATTCATACATTTGGGAGGTGAAGCGGCGGACAGTCGACGCCATGCAGCGTCCTCACTTCACACGTTCACATTTCACACACCAATGGTGGCGACCACTGGAGGCGAGGTGGGGTTCAGTTCAGTGTCTTGCCCTTAAGGACACTTCGTCATGAGGACAGGAGGAGCCGGGAGTTCATCTCGTCTATTTTGGGATATATTAGGAATGCATCAACTAGAGAGTCTGATTTGCCCGCGGCGGGGGAAAGGAACTGTTCCTGCATGGATGTGCTCTGAAGCTCCTGTTTCGTTTCCACACCAGACGTCATTTTAATGACATCATTATTGAATGACTGGACGCGCGCGTGTGTGGTCCGTCGTGTACATCAGTGGTTCCCAAAGTGGGGTCCGGGGACCCCCAGGGGGTCCCCAGCTAAATGATAGTTAGGAACAAAATGGACCCTTGTGGGTCTGTAACTCTGAGAGTGTACAAATGGAACCAAATCATTTGTTCCATTTTGTGTACACTCTGTACACTGTCCGTCCGAGTACGGGAATAGCGTTTGTTGACCACCAAGTGTCACTGTTGCACAGCCTAAGACACACACACACACA
>NC_139719.1:11487452-11492452 GCF_964188405.1 Protomyctophum parallelum
AATGTCCTCTCCATGTTCGTCTGCTGTCAACCACAGTATAGACACTCCTGGTCCTACAACTACAAGGAGTCACAGTATAGACACTCCTGGTACTACAACTACAAGTGCTTAAAGGAGATACAAAGTTTAAAAGTATACTGATGGTGGGCCGGACGGTTTAGCTCATCCTACAGGCTGCCAAGCCAGCTGGACGGCGTGCCGCGGGTTCGACTCCCGAGCCCGACGGCCTTTTCCGCGTGTCACTCCCCATCTCTCTCCCCCTTTCACGTCTAGCTATACTGTTCACTATCAACAAAGGCATGAAAAGACCCCAAACTAAAACGTTAAAAGTATACTGATGGTGCTTCTATATAGGACAGTGGTTCCCAAAGTGGGGTCCGGGGACCCCCAGGGGTCCTTGAGGGAGTTCCAGGGGGTCCCCCAGCTACATGATAGTTTGGAACCAAATGGACCCTTATGGGTCTGTAACTCTGAGAGTGTACGAACTCTCAGAGTAAAATGAACATTGTTTGTATAATCTAAATTGGGGGTCCCAGAGATAGATATTAAATGGGGGGTCCTTATAGACTAACGCATGTCAAACTGGGGGTCCTTATAGACTAACGCATGTCAAACTGGGGGGTCCTTATAGACTAATGCATGTCAAACTGGGGGGTCCTTATAGACTAACGCATGTCAAACTGGGGGGTCCTTATAGACTAACACATGTCAAACTGGGGGGTCCTTATAGACTAACACATGTCAAACTGGGGGGTCCTTATAGACTAACACATGTCAAACTGGGGGGTCCTTATAGACTAACGCATGTCAAACTGGGGGGTCCGTATAGACTAACGCATGTCAAACTGGGGGGGTCCTTATAGACTAACGCATGTCAAACTGGGGGGTCCGTATAGACTAACACATGTCAAACTGGGGGGTCCTTATAGACTAACGCATGTCAAACTGGGGGGTCCTTATAGACTAACGCATGTCAAACTGGGGGGTCCTTATAGACTAACGCATGTCAAACTGGGGGGTCCTTATAGACTAACGCATGTCAAACTGGGGGGTCCTTATAGACTAACACATGTCAAACTGGGGGGTCCTTATAGACTAACGCATGTCAAACTGGGGGGTCCTTATAGACTAACACATGTCAAACTGGGGGGTCCTTATAGACTAACACATGTCAAACTGGGGGGTCCTTATAGACTAACGCATGTCAAACTGGGGGGTCCTTATAGACTAACACATGTCAAACTGGGGGGTCCTTATAGACTAACACATGTCAAACTGGGGGGTCCTTATAGACTAACACATGTCAAACTGGGGGGTCCTTATAGACTAACGCATGTCAAACTGGGGGGTCCTTATAGACTAACACATGTCAAACTGGGGGGTCCTTATAGACTAACACATGTCAAACTGGGGGGTCCTTATAGACTAACACATGTCAAACTGGGGGGTCCTTATAGACTAACACATGTCAAACTGGGGGGTCCTTATAGACTAACGCATGTCAAACTGGGGGGTCCGGGTTGAGAATCCACTGCTAGAGCAACAACATGTCATGTGACAATGAAGCGAGAAATAGAGAGACATAGAGACACACAGAGAGAGGTTCCATCTCTCTCTCTCTCTCTCTTTATCATCACTTATATAAACACCCCCCCCCCCCCCCACCCCACCCCTCCCCCCCCCCCCCCGTTCTCCCCCATGGTTGCCACGGTAACAGTCGTCCAAATCAACATCAGCCCACTCGGGGACCTTGTTGTGACCCCTCCCTCACCAACGGCGTGTCTGTCAAACACACACACACACACACACACACACACTCAAATGTATGTGCTCAGTGCCCGCTGTCAGCCTGTCTGTCACACAGTGGACACAGCAGGCACGTCAATGAGCTGGTGGGGAGCTCTATAGATGCCATCTTGGGACACATTTGGGACATTTTTAACAGGGCTCCAGAGTGACTAACGCCCTGGCTGGAACCACCTCAGTAATGGTTGTATATCGTTGGCAAAGACAAAATAACTAACCTAATGTGACCTTGTGTGGACGATGATGCGCTACACTGGCACCATCTTGTGAAAAGGACACTTTCACTCTGGATAGAGTGAATCATACACCAACCAGACAGGGATAATTTGACATTTTGAAATAAACTTTATTTTTGGATTCAGTGGATAGACCAGATTAAACTCTTTCTCTCTCACTTCACATCACTTCTGCTTAATATAGAAGACATTTATAAAGTCACTTGTCATTGGTGAATGAACACACCTCCACTCGAGTGACGACAGTTACTGCATTGACTCGATAGGATCCACACACTAACACACACACACACACACACACACACACACACACACACACACACACATATACGCTGCCATGCCAGTGCCATTTGCACAGATAAACAGGTGGATTTACTGAGCACACTGAGCTTGTGTGCCCACTTGCATGTGCGTCTGCATGCGTGCGTGCGTGCGCGCGTGTGTGTGTGTGTGTGTGTGTGCGTGCGCGCGCGTGTGTATGCGCGTTTGTGTCTCCCACTGAGCTTTAATGTAGTGTGTGATCAAACTTCTCCTCTGTGACTGCACCTACAACCGCACACAGCTGACATCATGCTGCCACACAGCTGTGTGTGTGTGTGTGTGTGTGTGTGTGTCTGTGTGTGTGTGTGTGTGTGTGTGTGTGTGTGTGTGTGTGTGTGTGTGTGTGTGTGTGTGTGTGTGTGCGTGTGCATGTGCATGTGTGTTTTTGTACACACATTCATAGCTAGTTACCATGGAAATAGGCCAAGCAGCAGGCAATCTGTACCATGTGATTTATCACACACACACACTCACAGTCACACTCACACGTGTGCGCACACCCATGTGTGCACACACACACACACACACACACACACACACACACACACACACACACACATACATACACACATACACTCACACTCACACACAGTCTATGCCTCCATGCATATACAAACACAGCCCATGTAGACGAAAAATGCATGTACTGTATGCAGACAACACATGTATGCAGACGTGTGTGTGTGTGTGTGTGTGTGTGTGTGTGTGTGTGTGTGTGTGTGTGTGTGTGTGTGTGTGTGTGAGTGAGTGTTCGTGTGTGTGTGTGTGTGTGTGTGTGTGTGTGTGTGTGTGTGTGTGTGTGTGTGTGTGTGTGTGTGTGTGTGTGTGTGTGTGTGTGTGTGTGTGTGTGTGTGTGATGACACTCGCTCATCCCCTGGTTCTAAAGTCCTGATGTCACTCGCTCATCCTCTGGTTCTAAAGTCCTGATGTCACTCGCTCATCCCCTGGTTCTAAAGTCCTGATGTCACTCGCTCATCCTCTGGTTCTAAAGTCCTGATGTCACTCGCTCATCCTCTGGTTCTAAAGTCCTGATGTCACTCGCTCATCCTCTGGTTCTAAAGTCCTGATGTCACTCGCTCATCCCCTGGTTCTAAAGTCCTGATGTCACTCGCTCATCCCCTGGTTCTAAAGTCCTGATGTCACTCGCTCATCCTCTGGTTCTAAAGTCCTGATGTCACTCGCTCATCCCCTGGTACCAAGGGGTTCTCTATGGAGAATAACATGGGGTCATCTTAAAATCGTCCCATATAAGCATTGTGGTCCAAATATAAACAAGCTGTCTCTGCGTTATTGTCAGGGAGGTGTCTCTGTATCGTTTGCGACAGTCAGTCACTCATATTTGATACAGTCTGTTTCCAGCGAAAATATAACTAATTCAGTAGCAGTAACAATAGCGTTTTCTTTCAGTCAGTTGATTCTTCAGTGTAACGGCCGGGATGACATGTTTTATGTTTCAAACACAGTTCTTATAGGAGGCGATCTAAAAAAAACCTATATGGGGATTACAATGCAAATAAAAAGTACATAGTGCGCCCTCTACCGATATTGCCGTCAGACTGCGGTGCTCTATAGTCCCAAAGTCCAGTATGCATCTAAAGTAGGAATTGATCATATCCCCAAAAGGTAGCACATCTAAAGTTTCAAACTCATGGAGGACAGATTACTCACATTTCCACTTTTTCATTGGCACAGAACAATAACGACCGACATTTCTGCTTTGTTCGTTTTTGTTGGTGTGTGTGTGCCAATAAAAATACAAAAGTGGAAAAAATTACTTTATCCTCCATTTATTTGACATTTTTGAATGTGCTACCTTTTTGGGGATTTTATTTTCAACTCCTGATGAGTTTTCTAAATAACTTTGTTATTCCAAAATTGCTGTATACAGTATAGCAACATCTAAAATGACACGGACGGCTGTCCCAGACGGAAAGGTACACCGTGTCTGTCTGGCCTGTCACATTTATTACATAATTGCAATATCTTTTGGCAATCCTCGCTATATGCGCACGCGTAAAGTGAATGGCAAAGTGAGTTTAACGTCGTTCAATGCAATCACATTGGACTTTTCTGTCTGGATGTATATGGGCTGCCGAGGGCAGAAAGTAGTGTTTTGCCACTCAGTAGACGTTCCCGCTTAACCCATTCTGAACGGGCACCCATTTTGGTGTCAGCATCATGTTATGCTTTAGCTATTGAAAATAGCAGATCTACAAGCTCATATCGCGCCACCGAGTGGCGCGATACGAGCTTGTAGGTCTGCTATTTTTGAAAAATCTAAGAGCGACTGACATTTCTAGAATCCGATCTCAGGTCAGAATGGGTTCATCAGACCAGTGTGTGTCCAGTGGAAACCTCGTATGAATCTGATCTCAGGTCAGAATGGGATAACCTCCGGGTGTGATGATGATGTCACGTGCATACCCTCTATTGCAGTGGTTCCCAGGGGTCCTTGAGGGAGTTCCAGGGGGTCCCCCAGCTAAATTGACCGACCCTTATGGGACTGTAACTGTAACGGGTCCGTTTGGTTCCATTTGTACACTCTCAGAGTAAAATTAACTTTGATTTTTCAATATAAATTGGGGGTCCCAGAGATAGAAATTCCATTAAATGGGGGGTCCGTAGACTAATGCAGGT
>NC_139719.1:11497452-11499952 GCF_964188405.1 Protomyctophum parallelum
AGTCGACTAAAATCATATGATATTTAGTCGACTAAAACTAGACTGACACTAAAACATTCCAGGTGACTAAAATGTGACTAAAATGTAATGAAAACTATTCAAAATAAAACAAATCTGCCAAAAACAACACTGGAACCACTGCAGTAGGACTTAACACGGTGCGATGCGGTGTGAGCTTGTTGATCAGCTATTTTTGGCGCTGCTTGGGGAGACTGTCGTATATGTAAATGGGACTTAGACAGCAGACAAGAGCTCACGGCTTACAGCATGTAGGCCTGTGTGTGCACTGTCTGTGCACTGCACTGTCTGCTGCTATGGCTTGCAGGCATGATGTTGGATGGAGTTGGATTTGATTCTTTTTCATCCTGCTAGTACGGTAAAAAAGAAAGAAAGAAATGCATTGCATGTACAAAAATAATATTGAGGCTAGTCTACGGATATATACCGTTTTTTTTAGACTGAAGATATTGTTTGTTTACCTGCTATGATCCCAGATCACTATTTTCTATGCATTTGATGTGTTAACGTTGTGTATAGTGTGTGTTGTGAGTCCTTGCTTACTGCAAATCGCTCTGGATTAAGAACCTTTTAAATTCATAAATTGTATAAAAAGACAGACTGACAGACAGACTGACAGACAGACAGACAGACTCTTCTAGGAGGACGGCTGGCCTCCCGGGAGCTCAAACAGATTAAAAATAGCTCATAGTATTTTACATACATAAATAAATAAATAGAGACGTGGTGACTCTACAGTGTGGACGTTTCGGCCCCCAGACTTTCATCAACAACACAGATGGTCTGACAGACACTTTTTTTCTTCATCTTCTTCTATTTTTGTATCCAAATGGCCTTGATATATATAAATATGTACAGTATTTATTTATTTATCGTCAGTGCGCGCATGCTGGCTCTTTCTGTTTACACATGGACTGCGTGTGATGCTGGCTGGCCTCTCGCACCTGCAAGCACTAATGATGATGATTTTGGCTCTTTTTTTGTTTGCCTTTATTGATATAGTTACAAACTAAAGATAGAGTTTGAAGAAGATAGACAGGAAAGAGGGAGGGAGGGAGGGAGAGAAGGAGAGAGACATGCAGCACTCGAGTATACAATCCTCAAGTAAATCTACTCTTGACTGTCCAGTGTCCAGCCAGTGTTGATTCCGTCGACTAAAACTTGTCACGGTACGCTCCTCTGCCCTTGGACTTTGTCTGTGTTTTGGGACATATTACTTGTATTTGTGTTCTCTACCTTATTTTGTAGTAGTGTTCTGTGATTTCCTGTCTGACTTGTTTGCTGTCGCCTGCCTTGTCTCACCTCCCTGTATTAGTGTAACCCTAGCCACCTGTGTCCTGTTGCCTGTTAGCCTATCCCAGTGTTGATTGTGTGATTCAGTTCACCTGTGTGTAGTTAGTCTTGTCTATTTATATGCCCCAGTGCTTTCAGTTCCTTGTCAGTTCGTCGTCGTGAATGATGTGGTCAGTTCCTTGTGTTTCCCTAGTTTATTCATAGTTATTCCAAGTCCTAGTTTTGTCCTAGTTGTTCCAAGTTATTTCACAGTGTGCGTTTTTGGGAATTAAAACCACTTGCATCTTCACTGCTCTGCCTGCAGTGCCTGGTTCATTCTGCACCTGAGTCCTACACCTCCAGAACCACATTGTGACAAAACTAAGACGAAAACTAACTGGAAACTAAATGAAAACTAAGCTACGATGACTAAAACTAAGACTGAATATACAGACAATTAGGTCAACAAATAAAAACTAGACTAAAATGTTAGGAAGAGGGACTATAGTGGACAAGAGATCCAGTATAAGCCATTTTACACTTGCATGCTGAAAATGGCAGATCTACAAGCTCACAACGCATCGCGACTATAAAGCTCAGTAGATCGGTGTGAAGTGTAAAAAAAACAGTCATTACGACGACATCAAGGCCCGCCAAAACACATTTTAGTCGACTAAATCTACAGTTGATTTAGTCAAACAAAAGTGTTCTGCCAAAAACAACACGGTGTCCAGCACAGGTTAGAGGGGTTGCCGTCACAGAGGGGGGGGGGGGGGTGTGACGGATGAGATTGTGACCTGGATCTATCAGAGTCCCGTCTCTCAGGGGCACACCGGTGGCTGAAACAAGTGCACAGTGAAATGCTTACTGTAGTTTTAACCCATTCTGACCTGAGATCAGATTCATACGAGGTTTCCGCCGGACACACACTGGTCTGATGAACCCATTCTGACCTGAGATCAGATTCTAAAAATGTCAGTCGCTCTTCGATTTTTCAAAAATAGCAGACCTACAAGCTCGTATCGCGCCACTCGGTGGCGCGATATGAGCTTGTAGATCTGCTATTTTTCAATAGCTAAAGCATAACATGATGCTGACACCAAAATGGGTGCCCGTTCAGAATGGGTTAATTTATCTCTATGGAGCGTATACAGATTTGGTTACAAATGTATAAATTAATTAACTCATTCACTCGAATGAGTTAATTTAT
>NC_139719.1:11504952-11507452 GCF_964188405.1 Protomyctophum parallelum
GTATCCAAATCCATTCGAAAAAAAGCTCACTGATGATCAGGTCAAATTGGCCTATTAATATGCGATTAATTGAGATTAATTAATCACAAAAAACCTTCTTTTAAATCGTTTTTTATATTATTATTTTTTTAAGTAAAGTAAAGTAAAGTAGTTACTTTAATAATTTAATGTAAAATAAAGTAACAAATTACTTTTTTAGATAAGTAACGATAACTATAATTCCTTACTTTTTAAAAGTAACTTCCCCAACACTGGTTAACATAATTAACAACTTCATATGTCCATTTGACTGTGAGCCAATTATAGCAGATCTACAAGCGCTCTGTGAGCAGGACCTATATGCAGTACATGTTTTCTTTGCCCTTTTCTTTACACAAAATAATCTTCTCTTGGGGGGTTCACCTGGCTGCTGGCACAACATATTTGGAGATGGGGGGGTGGGGATTTGCGGCCAAGTAGCTACAGTACATATCAATTTGGGAGTCCTTGGCTTGCCAACTTGCCAAGGACTCTCCTTTCCTTGGCATGAGAAATGTTTGAGAACCACTGTGTGCTAAGGAGAAAGAGCTAGGGGTGATCATGAGGACCATGCACTGTGTGCTAAGGAGAAAGAGCTAGGGGTGATCATGAGGACCATGCACTGTGTGCTAAGGAGAAAGAGCTAGGGGTGATCATGAGGACCATGCACTGTGTGCTAAGGAGACAGAGCTAGGGGTGATCATGAGGACCATGCACTGTGTGCTAAGGAGACAGAGCTAGGGGTGATCATGAGAACCATGCACTGTGTGCTAAGGAGACAGAGCTAGGGGTGATCATGAGGACCATGCACTGTGTGCTAAGGAGACAGAGCTAGGGGTGATCATGAGAACCATGCACTGTGTGCTAAGGAGACAGAGCTAGGGGTGATCATGAGGACCATGCACTGTGTGCTAAGGAGACAGAGCTAGGGGTGATCATGAGGACCATGCACTGTGTGCTAAGGAGACAGAGCTAGGGGTGATCATGAGAACCATGCACTGTGTGCTAAGGATACAGAGCTAGGGGTGATCATGAGGACCATGCACTGTGTGCTAAGGAGACAGAGCTAGGGGTGATCATGAGGACCATGCACTGTGTGCTAAGGAGACAGAGCTAGGGGTGATCATGAGGACCATGCACTGTGTGCTAAGGATACAGAGCTAGGGGTGATCATGAGGACCATGCACTGTGTGCTAAGGAGACAGAGCTAGGGGTGATCATGAGGACCATGCACTGTGTGCTAAGGATACAGAGAACCATGCACTGTGTGCTAAGGAGACAGAGAACCATGCACTGTGTGCTAAGGAGACAGAGAACCATGCACTGTGTGCTAAGGAGACAGAGAACCATGCACTGTGCGCTAAGGAGAGAGAGAACCATGCACTGTGTGCTAAGGAGAGAGAGAACCATGCACTGTGTGCTAAGGAGACAAGAGAACCATGCACTGTGTGCTAAGGAGAGAGAGAACCATGCACTGTGTGCTAAGGAGAGAGAGAACCATGCACTGTGTGCTAAGGAGACAAGAGAACCATGCACTGTGTGCTAAGGAGAGAGAGAACCATGCACTGTGTGCTAAGGAGAGAGAGAACCATGCACTGTGTGCTAAGGAGACAGAGAACCATGCACTGTGTGCTATGGAGACAAGATAGCCATGCACTGTGTGCTAAGGAGACAGAGAACCATGCACTGTGTGCTAAGGAGACAGAGAACCATGCACTGTGTGCTAAGGAGACAGAGAACCATGCACTGTGTGCTAAGGAGAGAGAGCTAGGGGTGATCATGTGTACCGTGTATACCAGGGACGTGCAGAGAGTGCCATCCCGTAAGAGGGCACTTTTGGACAAAAATAGCAGATCTACAAGCTCACAAGCACTCTTTATCTACTGGAGATGTGGTGTATTAACGACATGGAGTTCTAAACAAATTCGTTCAACGGAATCTTAAGACACACCTCTTGAGCATTGCTTTTTACAGATCATTGCATGTCCGTTTTCCTGTTTCAGTCGCTCCTTTTTGTTTTTGCTATTACTATTACTATGAGGTTGATGCTCTCTTGTTCTGTTTCTGCTCTTTCTTGTCATATTTTTGCTCTTTCCGTGAAGCACTTTGAACTGCACTCGTTGTCTGAAGTGTGGTATATAAATAAATCAATTGATTGATTGAACGCAAAATACTGTGTTCATAAGTTCAGGAGACTCCGGATGGGGAAGGGGAAAGCAATTCTCCTGACTGCTGCCTTCCCGGTATATATATATATATATTGAAATTGTATTTCCTTTAGAGGATATCCCCTTGAGATGTATCATCTCGTTTTAGAGGGGGTCCTCGGGCACAACACAATGTACATAGACAACACAGTACATAGACAAAACTATACGTTAAACATGTCGACACAGAACAATACACTTACAACATCAACAAAACATGGATGCTCTCCAGAGTAGACCACTCAAACACTACATCAAGACCAGAAGCAACTGCA
>NC_139719.1:11512452-11522452 GCF_964188405.1 Protomyctophum parallelum
TGTGATGTGTGGGAGGGGTGTCAGGTACGGACCGGTCGCCCCCTGAACCATCTCTGTGATGTGTGGGAGGGGTGTCAGGTACGGACCGGTCGCCCCTAAACCATCTCTGTGATGTGTGGGAGGGGTGTCAGGTACGGACCGGTCGCCCCTAAACCATCTCTGTGATGTGTGGGAGGGGTGTCAGGTACGGACCGGTCGCCCCCTAAACCATCTCTGTGATGTGTGGGAGGGGTGTCAGGTACGGACCGGTCGCCCCTAAACCATCTCTGTGATGTGTGGGAGGGGTGTCAGGTACGGACCGGTCGCCCCTAAACCATCTCTGTGATGTGTGGGAGGGGTGTCAGGTACGGACCGGTCGCCCCCTAAACCATCTCTTTGATGTGTGGGAGGGGTATCAGGTACGGACCGGTCGCCCCTAAACCATCTCTTTGATGTGTGGGAGGGGTGTCAGGTACGGACCGGTCGCCCCTAAACCATCTCTGTGATGTGTGGGAGGGGTGTCAGGTACGGACCGGTCGCCCCCTGAACCATCTCTGTGATGTGTGGGAGGGGTGTCAGGTACGGACCGGTCGCCCCCTGAACCATCTCTGTGATGTGTGGGAGGGGTGTCAGGTACGGACCGGTCGCCCCCTGAACCATCTCTGTGATGTGTGGGAGGGGTGTCAGGTACGGACCGGTCGCCCCCTGAACCATCTCTGTGATGTGTGGGAGGGGTGTCAGGTACGGACCGGTCGCCCCTAAACCATCTCTGTGATGTGTGGGAGGGGTGTCAGGTACGGACCGGTCGCCCCTAAACCATCTCTGTGATGTGTGGGAGGGGTATCAGGTACGGACCGGTCGCCCCCTAAACCATCTCTGTGATGTGTGGGAGGGGTATCAGGTACGGACCGGTCGCCCCTAAACCATATCTGTGATGTGTGGGAGGGGTGTCAGGTATTTTTACTGGGGGTAAGTTTAGGTATAGGGTTAGGTTTAGGCATGGTTTTACTGAGGTTATGAGGTTAAGAATAAGGTTAGGTTTAACAGTTTAAGCCTAATTTATTCATAGGTTACTTTAGGAATACCAGGCTGGGCAGTTCCGCTGGCTGTAGCCTACGCCCCCGGGTCAAGTTGGTAAAAGGGCGAGTTGTTGAGAGCTCAGTGACCTGCAGATCATGAACAAACACTATTCCTGAATGACTGAGACCTTTTGTAAAGTAATCGCTTCTGGAACAGAAGATATAACACATTATTGTCTGCTGTGTTGCTTTTCGATGTGTACACTGTGTAATTTTTGTATGGTATCTAAAGAGCCCAAAGTACCTTTCTGAACGTACCAAGTATCGCAAGACTTCCCACTGTTTCCTGTCTGGCAGCCAAATCTCGCGATACCTCCGAGCCAGAAACGATACCTGCTGCAGCTGTTTAGATCCTCAGATAAAATGATTCCTGAAGACGATTATATGACAAAGGTCCAGCCGGCTCCATTCATTGCCATCAGTATTCATTGAACTGAATACTATTCATTCAGTATCAATTGTAACCCTCGGGTACAATTGTTTAACTGCTATTGTTTTAGCAATTGGATTTGTTTTCCTTCTTTTTTTGGAGGATAGGATCTTGTTGAGCTTGTCATTTTGAAAGTAGCTCTCAAGTAAAAAAGTGTGGGAACCCCTGGCCTACAGGCACCAGCTTACCCACTTGCATCGTTCCCAACTTCCCAACCTTAGTTACAGGTCTTTAATTAGTTAGTGTACAAAATCTACACATGGGACCAAATGGACCCTTTGTCCACAATACACAAATAAAACGACTGAATAATTAACAACTATAATACCCCTGACACAGGGAGGCATCGCAGTGCACCAACTGTCTGTGATGTGTTTGTCTTCTTGGGAGATGGGAGATAAACACTGACCAGAAATGAAAATGAGACAAAAGTGGATGAATATTCTGCAAAAATGGGGGGACATTAGGCAAAAATGGTGAACAGGAGTTGAAGTGAAAGCACAGCCAGCAAAAAATCAACGCATATACAAGGCTATACAAAAGAGGACCTTGTGTAAAGGGGAACTTTATTGAATAAATACATCATTTGTCTTTCAAAAGGCAGAGTTTTAAGAGTGCGGCGTGCCTATCAGTTTATCTCTCAAGCTAATGGCTCATGTCAGATCGATCACAGAATGCAAACAAATTGCGGTAAGACTCATTCACAGTCGAGGATGGAAGGGCAAGGAAACACACATGAGACCATCAAAAGTCATTCTATATTCCACTCAAATAGAGACATAATATCAACATGTTTAGTACCTTACAGTGTGTGTGTGTGTGTGTGTGTGTGTGTGTGTGTGTGTGTGTGTGTGTGTGTAATAATTTGGTGCCCTTTAATTGTTTCGGGGGGCATTCATCGCTGTACAATTGCCAAAAATATGTGACATTTCTCGCCCTCGATATTGCGACTGGGCGGCAGACCGGCGACCTTCTGATTTCCCGGCCCACTCTACCCACTAACAACACTCGGTTGCTGCCGCCCAGTGTGTGTGTGTGTGTGTGTGTGTGTGCTCATGCGTGCGCTCATGCACGTGTCTTTTTGTGTGTCTCAAGTCCATTCTCCTGCAAGTATGCATGTGGTGAGTGCTCTCGTGTGTGTGTATGTGTATGTGTGCGTGCGTGCGTGTGTGTGTGTGTGTGTGTGTGTAGGTCAGTGGTTCTCAAAGTGCGGTCCAGGAACACACAGGGTTGCTGGAGGGGTTTCCAAATGGACCCTCATACAGGTCTGAAACTCTGAGAGTGTATGTATGTATAGGAACGGTTCCGTTCGTTATACGCTCTCAGAGAGTTATCGGGGGTATAGATAGGGTGTTATCTTTGAAATTAAAACGTTTGAGAACCACTGTGCGTCGGTGGTCGTCGTCGTGCATGTCTGTCCGTCCGTCCGCCAGTCGGTCTTTCCGTCCGTCCGTCCGTCTGTCCGCCCCGGGAGCTCACAGGTCTTCCGTCTCTCCGTCGAAGCAGGCCATGGGGTCCAGCTCCATGTGGAGCTGGGAGCCGTCCTCTCCGCTGCACACCCAGCCGATGGGCGTGCGGTTGAAGGAGGGCCGGGAGCGCATCTCGGCCTGCATGGAGGACACGCAGGACATGGAGGACTCCTGCTCCTCGTGTCCCACCATGTTCATCTCCGGAACCTCGAAGGCCATCATGTTCATCTTGGAGGCCTTGTTGCCGAAGCCGCCGAACGGGAGGGCCGTCCTGTGTGGGTGGGTAGGGGGATGGGAGGGGAGTGGGCGGGAAGGAGACATGGTGTATACGTACGTAAGTTATCCGTTTGTGACAGGGTATAAAAAACGTTTTCAATCAGAGCTGAATCAGCAATTTAGCAACTAGTGTGAGAGACATTTCTTGGTGTGTTTGGCGTCGCGTGGCTGGTGCGGGAGTTGGATTTGAATCGTGGAGAAAGTGAATGTACGTAGGCCTATATATATCCCACCCAGGCCTTTTCACATTGGCCTGTTATAGCGCCACCAACAGGTGGATTTTTGCAAAACACATTTTTGGAACAAAAGGCCTCAAATCATCCAACTGCCATCCAAGGCATAAAAAGAAATGGCACCCTTTTCACATTGGCCTATTATAGCGCCACCGGGAGGCCACAACCTGACCTGCCCTGGTTAGGTGGAGACCTGGTTAGGTGTAACACTTTTTCTAGTTCTCTCTCACTTCAAGTCAGAAACACAAACAAACCGGCTTCTTCCAATATATATAAATACTAGTACCGCTATGTAATTTTGTAAAGTGAAATGGCTGTCTTAATGGTATATTACCCTTAACGGGAAGCTCTCTTATATACACAACAAAAATCAATAGGTCACCAATATTGCTGTAACACAACACCAGCAGGTGAAATAGGAAGCACCGTCTGTGTTCCAGGTATACATTTACTGTTTTTCACATATCAGCAGATGGCATTCTATTTCAATATGATTTGAATATGAATATGACATTCCCACCAAGCAGGCTGTGCAATGTGCACACAATTTTGCAGTAGAATAACCTTTAGAGATGTCCCGATACTGTATCGGTATCAGCCCTTATTTGTCATATCGGGTCATATCGGTATCTGTGAATATGCCACCGAACCAACACATGTAGGGGTACCGTATGGCAGGTCAATAAAATGTTGGGGCATGTGGAGTTTGCTTTGGAGTTGCAAGTGCACATTGGAGTGAGGAGTCTGCTATATAAACAACTCGAGATATATAGCTAGATAGCTATAAACGCAACATGAGAACACAAAGTTTTGTAAGTGTCCACAAAGTGGTATGAAGGGCTCATAATATTCCCCTATGTGAGCAGTTCCGTGTAAGCATGGCAACCAAGCAGGTATAGGATGCAGGTCTTTACTGCCGATGATTAAACAGGGCCGGTTGTCATAGCGATGTGTGTTATTATAGAGTGTGTACGGTATGGTGGCCATGCATGCATTGGAGACTTTGCTGCACTGCTTCCCAAAATGGGTTAAGGACCCATTAGGTGACGGACCAATTCTTTGGGTCTCGACTCGAGTAAAAATCAAACAAACAAACAAATAAACAAATCTATGAAATGAATAAAATATGAATATCTATGAATCTATGGAATGAATAAAATATGAATATGAATATAGATAGCCAATCTATACGAGTGACACGTCGTGCGCTTGTAGATTTGCCTCCCTATCGCTCACTTGAATGAACGGTATACAAAAGTTCCATAATTTGACCATATTTGACCAGAAAGTAACTATACGGCTAAGTATGTTTACTGAAGTAGGTCTACTGTAATTAAGTACAATTTTGAAGTACTTTTTGATAGCTTTAGTTAATAGTTACTTTGCAGATTTCGATTTATTTTATTACAAACCCCTATTTTATACTTCTTCTGTTCCAAAATAGCCTATATCTTCAAGCTCACAACCCGTCATTGTAAGTAAATGTGTTGAGTCATTTAATTTATTAGTATCTTTAGGTTATGGTATTGCTACTTTTACTAAAGTGAAAACAAATACATGAGTGCTTCTTGCACTCAATTCAATTCAATTCAAAGGGCTTTATTGGCATGAGAAAACATACGTTTACATTTCTAAAGCAGTACTCATGTATTTGATATTTCTGAAATATTTAGATATTTGTGATATTGTGTTTGTGTAGAACCAGGTGGGTTCTTTATGCGTTAGAAGGGATCAGCTTGCAGGACAATGGCCCATGATGCATTGCAACAAACAAGCCAGAGATGGTTGTCGTGGTTTGGAGGTTAAATTTAGTCTCAGGTTTTGTTTGGATAAGGACAGGGCGATGGTCTGGGACTGACCTATAAGGGTCTGGGACTGACCTATAAGGGTCTGGACTGACCTATAGCAGCTCAGGGTCTGACTGAACTATAGCAGGACAAGGTCTGACTGACCTATAGCAGGACAGGGTCTGACTGACCGATAGCAGGACAGGGTCTGACTGACCTATAGCAGGACAGGGTCTGACTGACCTATAGCAGGACAGGGTCTGACTGACCTATAGCAGGACAGGGTCTGACTGAACTATAGCAGGACCGGGTCTGGGACTGACCTATAGCAGGACAGGGTCTGACTGACCTATAGCAGCTCAGGGTCTGACTGACCTATAGCAGGACAGGGTCTGACTGACCTATAGCAGCTCAGGGTCTGACTGACCTATAGCAGGACAGGGTCTGACTGACCTATAGCAGCTCAGGGTCTGACTGACCTATAGCAGGACAGGGTCTGACTGACCTATAGCAGGACAGGGTCTGACTGACCTATAGCAGCTCAGGGTCTGACTGACCTATAGCAGCTCAGGGTCTGGCTGACCTATAGCAGCTCAGGGTCTGGGACTGACCTATAGCAGCTCAGGGTCTGACTGACCTATAGCAGCTCAGGGTCTGACTGACCTATAGCAGCTCAGTGTCTGACTGACCTATAGCAGCTCAGGGTCTGACTGACCTATAGCAGCTCAGGGTCTGGGACTGACCTATAGCAGGACAGGGTCTGGGACTGACCTATAGCAGCTCAGGGTCTGACTGACCTATAGCAGGACCGGGTCTGACTGACCTATAGCAGCTCAGGGTCTGACTGACCTATACCCGCTCAGGGTCTGACTGACCTATAGCAGGACCGGGTCTGACTGACCTATAGCAGCTCAGGGTCTGGAACTGACCTATACCAAGACAGGGTCTGACTGACCTATAGCAGCTCAGGGTCTGGGACTGACCTACAGCAGGACAGGGTCTGACTGACCTATAGCAGGACAGGGTCTGACTGACCTATAGCAGGACAGGGTCTGGGACTGACCGCAATGCGCGTGGCGATGTAAAAATGGACGGAGGGTCTATTTTTACACTTTCAGCGTTCAATTACTGTGGCACTGTGTAGGTGTGTAGGGCTATTATTGACTTCAAATTGTACAACTTGAGTATAATACAGGTTTAAGTGGGGGGTACATTAATATGCTAATATCATGACCAATGGGCATTGCAAGACTATGAACAATGAACATCAATGATGATGTTTAGGTGAAAAAAAGAACAGATTTTTTTTTATTAATTAAAAATATAAATGGTTGTAATGTTGCAGCGGTGGGTCTTGGCAGGGTTAAAGGACCACTTCACCACTTTTCACCATTCACCATTTCTTTCTACTTGGTCTGTGTCTCATAGGAGGGCTGTGGGCTGGTCAGAAACCAGTCTGTGTCTCATAGGAGGGCTGTGGGCAGTTCATAAACCAGTCTGTGTCTCATAGGAGGGCTGTGGGCTGGTCAGAAACCAGTCTGTGTCTCATAGGAGGGCTGTGGGCTGGTCAGAAACCAGTCTGTGTCTCATAGGAGGGCTGTGGGCTGGTCAGAAACCAGTCTGTGTCTCATAGGAGGGCTGTGGGCTGGTCAGACACCAGTCTGTGTCTCATAGGAGGGCGGTTGGCAGTTCAGAAACCCGTCCACCAGTGACATCGTTAAGCAGATATATTTTTTAACAAGATTTGTTTAAAAAATATATTTAGATTTTTTTATTATCGTGCATGAGAACGATGGCTTCCACATTTCTTCGCATTGCAACTTTTCAGGAATAGAAAGCCTGCCGTTTCTAATAGCTTGGATTCCCCATCGATGATGTCACCGGTGGACGGAGTTCGACTTCTGAACTGCCCACAGTCCTCCTATGAGACGAGCAGAAAGGAATTGTGGCATTTTCTCATGAACATTAGTGAGGACTAATTATATGAAGATACGTTGAAAAGTGGTGAAGTGCGTGTCAAAAAATAAACAAACCTTTCTTCTGAATAATTCGATTAACCATACGGTTATCAGTCATTTGATTGATTTTGATTGATTGAATACCATGCAGTGCAGTTACAAATGGTTTGCCAGGGGGCATTGTTTCCATTCTTTCCAGGAAATTTAGAAATGTCAATCTTGGATCTTTTGGTAAATTGCCCAGCCGTCACTGTGTGTGACGTCTGTTGAAGCTCTACAATAGATGTGGGCGTGGCACTGAAGGGACACCCTGTGTGTCACTTTGTTGTACAATATGTCACGTTCTGTATCCCTCCCTGTTGGTGTTTCCTAGTTTTAGTTAGTGCTTTCTGTGCCTTTTGTGTTCCTGTACGTGTTTATTGTATTCCTTGTTCCTCAGTTGGGTTTTGTTTACCTTATTTTGTAGAGATGTCTTAAATATGTGGCCTGAATACCACTAGGTTGAACTAATAAACAAATAAACAAACTAATAAACAAACTGCAACGATTTACACTCGGACACTGACATTATGTGATTGTCACATAATTCAGCAGGTCACCAGTTTCACGGTAACACCACCAGGCAGAGATTTTGGGTATTGGAATTTGGCTCTCTAGTGTTTCCTGTTTTTCTTATAGTTGCTACCTGTCTGTCTTGTCTCACCGTATACCAGTACTGTCCTGCTTGTTGTTCGCCTGTGTCCTGTTAGTCCGTCAGCCTATCCCGGTGTTAATTACATATTGTGCTCACCTGTGACCATGTTACCCTGTGTGTATTTATAACCCCTGCATGCCCAGTTTTATCTGTCAGTTTGGTATTGAAAGTAACCTTCAGTTCCTGCTGCTACTAGTGTATTCCTGGCTCCTAGCATTTGAAACTCCTTCTATTTTTGTGCCATGTCATTGTTCCGACAACCCATCAATTCCGACGTCCATGTTGGTCCGTAGTCGGAGTAATGGGACGTTTGTTTCTGGTCCTTTTTGTATCAACACCCCTTGCATTTGAGCTCCTAGAGGCAGGTCTGGGTGACAGTGAATGGGACCTTATACCTGTTGAAGCTCTTGTATAGAGGCAGGTCTGGGTGACAGTGAATGGGACCTTATACCTGTTGAAGCTCTTGTATAGAGGCAGGTCTGGGTGACAGTGAATGGGACCTTATACCTGTTGAAGCTCTTGTATAGAGGCAGGTCTGGGTGACAGTGAATGGGACCTTATACCTGTTGAAGCTCTTGTATAGAGGCAGGTCTGGGTGACAGTGAATGGGACCTTATACCTGTTGAAGCTCTTGTATAGAGGCAGGTCTGGGTGACAGTGAATGGGACCTTATACCTGTTGAAGCTCTTGTATAGAGGCAGGTCTGGGTGGCAGTGAATAGGACCTTGTACCTGTTGAAGCTCTTGTATAGAGGCAGGTCTGGGTGACAGTGAATAGGACCTTATACCTGTTGAAGCTCTTGTATAGAGGCAGGTCTGGGTGACAGTGAATGGGACCTTATACCTGTTGAAGCTCTTGTATAGAGGCAGGTCTGGGTGGCAGTGAATAGGACCTTATACCTGTTGAAGCTCTTGTATAGAGGCAGGTCTGGGTGGCAGTGAATGGGACCCGGCATCGTTGCCCTCATGGTGGCCGTCAGCTCCTCGTTGCCCCTCATGGCCCGTTCCCATGGCGACACGTAGTTGCGCACGTAATTCTTCCTCCTCTCCTGCTTTACCGCCTCCATGTCGACCTTTTCCTCCACGACTGTGGGCGGAGAGGAGAGGAGAGGAGAGGAGAGGAGAGGAGAGGAGAGGAGAGGAGAGGAGAGGAGAGGAGAGGAGAGGAGAGGAGAGGAGAGGAGAGGAGAGGAGAGGAGAGGAGAGGAGAGGAGAGGAGATAATAATGTGAAGAAGTGAAGAGTCAAAGACCAAAGAGTGTGAACATTGTTATTTGCAGAGACAGATTTAAAGTTATAGATAGATAGATAGATAGATAGATAGATAGATAGATAGATAGATAGATAGATAGATAGATAGATACGCACCCGCTGGTGGTTTAGCCAAATTAGCCATGTCAGGTTTAGGGGGAGGGGTCGGTGGACACATGATGAGGAAATTCTGCAGGTTCTGCTGGAAGAGAACAAGTGATCAGCACACACACAAAGCCAGTGCTATTTGACATTTTTTTATTCTTAAACTATTCAATACAACTAATCTACAAGATTGTAGATCTCCCTCTCTCTCTCTCTCTCTCTCTCTCTCTCTCTCTCTCTCTCTCTCTCTCTCTCTCTCTCTCCAGGAAGCCATTGCAGTGAATTTTAGTTAAAACTCTGGCTGCCGCATTTTGGTTGTAATCTGTCAGTTGTTTTCTTTGGCAGTCCAGAAAAAAGTGCATTGCAGTAATCAAGCCGAGAATAAACAAAGGCGTGGATCTTTGGATTTTTGCATCGTCCAATGACAAAATAAGCTCTGATTCGTGCAATATTTCTAAGGTGAAAAAAAGGCCATCCATCTGTATAATCTATCTCAGTTCTCACCATGTTCTGGTCGGTGATGATGAACCTCTCCATCTCTAATCTATCTCAGTTCTCACCATGTTCTGGTCGGTGATGATGAACCTCTCCACCTATAATCTATCTCAGTTCTCACCATGTTCTGGTCGGTGATGATGAACCTCTCCATCTCTAATCTATATCTCAGTTCTCACCATGTTCTGGTCAGTGACGATGAACCTCTCCATCTCTAATCTATCTCAGTTCTCACCATGTTCTGGT
>NC_139719.1:11527452-11562452 GCF_964188405.1 Protomyctophum parallelum
AAACCATCTATCAAAACAAATGTACTTTGTAACTTACTGAAAGGTTGGGTAGAAATTGGTATCCTGACCCAGCCTGACACTGTATAACCTTGGGTTATACAGTCTGAATTTTCATTTATTTTCACTTCATAATTCAGACTGAAAGCCCTCCCCACGGCAGAAGTTTTTGGAATGGGCGTTGTCAAAGCGGCAGTCTTCCTGCGATTGGTTCATACCAATTACAATTAACCAAGCAGAATAGTAGGAAAGCAGATGACATTGTTGTCAATCATGAGGCTATGGCTAACCCGTTTGGTAACCAAACAAGCACAGTCAACGAGCGATACTAGCATGTAAACTAAAGCGGTACAATATATCGGATGATGTTTATAAAACCTGTCGTTTCTGTAAATAAACTATTTATCATAGGTCAATGTAATAGCCAGATTGATACGGCCGCTAGTCACCGCAGTGGGGGCAGCCATGTTTGTGGTTTGCGCTGTCGAGTGACGGGGTTGATCAGCTGCTGCGATCAGATTTTCGATCGAGACTGATGCCGCCGTAGGCAGTCACCAGACCTGAATCGCCAGGAGATCTTATTTTTAATGGTAGCGATGCATGGGGCCAGGCTAATCCTGACCTGCAAATGCATTCTGTTTGTAATACTTAATTAAGACCTGGAGAGACATGGAGAGACTTCTGTTACTGAACAAACACTCTAGTCTACGGCAACGCCTGCTATCATAATATAGAGATATTTAACACGTATTTTAACCTAAGAAACTCACTAACCCTACCTCTGAAGGCTCATACATAGTCTGGATTTTCGGTGGTGAGGTGAACACCGAACTACAACAAGACGTCACGAGTCGCAGTGAAGAGCAAACCACCGCCACCGCTCCCGCCCTTCTCTCTGTTTTTACTCACCACCGCTCAACGTTATTTCAGCTCCGGTGGTCACCTCACCACCGGAGCGGTGGTCACCTCACCACCGGAGCGGTGGTCACCTCACCACCGGAGCGGTGGTCACCTCACCACTGAAAATCCAGACTATGACTAGGCTTTTAGTATATTTGAAAAAGCATGTACTTTGGAATACCCTTTTTAAAGGAATTGCTTGTAAGTTGAGGAATATTTGACCGGGAGCATCTGTACTTTGATACGTACTGAATTTGAGTGCGTTGTACAACACTGCACACTGATACAGTGTGAACAGATCGGACCACCCAGCCCAAGCGGCTGCTATTTCGTGACCTTGTTCCGGTGACAGATTTGTGGCTGCAGAGCCTCCTGATTACGAGTCCGGAGAAGATGCCACATGTTGATGTTGCAACTTTAAATATTTGGTTACTGCTTGGGGAAGGAGTCAGCATGCGAGTCACGGGCGTGTGTGTGTGTGTGTGTGTGTGTGTGTGTGTGTGTGTGTGTGTGTGTGTGTGTGTGTGTGTGTGTGTGTGTGTGTGTGTGTGTGTGTGTGTGCGTGTGCGTGTGCGTGTGCGTGTGTGTGTTAAACAATGATTGCATACGTTGTGAAGATAATGAAAAGGAGGTACTCGCACACTGTGGGCTCCGATGCTCGTGAAGTGCCTTTATTTGCACACGTGAAGATAGCAGGCACCGAAGACTGTAATGTTTTTTATTGTAAAGTCACACAGTGGAGACAGACAGGGGACCTGCAATTTTTTTTTTATGTGGAATGTATTATATCGTCACTGTCTGGTAGAAACCTTGTATGTCCAAATCTGATACGTAAATGAAAATAGAAATAGAAAATAGAAATAGGTTTTATATTCATAAAACTCACAAACACACTTTCACTTTCAATTAATTCTTCACCCCTCCAGTAGTAACCAAAACAAATGTAAAGAAAATTGCCAATCTACAAGCTCACAATGCAGATCAGCTATTTTAGCTACTTTTGTGTGATGCTGTAGTTAGTGTAGTATGTCAAAGTAGGGCATTAATTTACAAAAAAACAATTATGCAGATACGTTTTAGCCCGACAATGCCAATGAGTATAGTGTGTGTGTGTGCGTGCATGTGTGCAAGGGTCCTACCATCTTGGGTGACCTTGGAGAGGTCAGTGATGATCTTGTTGGCCTTCTTCCTCTTGTTCGGCGTGACAGCATTGTTCTGAGGCATGGCCACAAGCCTGTGGGACAGAAGAACAACACAACACAGCACATTGTCAAAGTTAGATGTTACCATTTATTGCAACAAATGGAATTTAGTTCAACTTGGCGTTAAAAGCTCCACTCTGGGAGATATTATCTGAGTTTTGTCGAAGCAGCATGCTAAGCGAAATCACAGAAAAGAAACAGGGGAGGGGCACGGTGGCACAGTTGGTACTGCTGTCGCCTCACAGCTAGAAGGTCCTGGGTTCGATTCCCACTGGGGACGCTGTGGGTGCTGGCGGCGTGTTCCCTCCTCTGCGTCATTAGTGTGGAGTTTGCATGTTCTCCCCGTGTCCCCTAGGGTAGATACCCTCACAAAAACATGCCGTAATCCTGGTCTCTAAAACTACCTCCCCCTGGCCAGCCGGGGCGCCTGATGGAGGGGAAAGGAACTGGTCGGAATAACATGTCCCTTCCACGCGCTACGTCCGGCCGGGGAAATTCCCCTCTGTCAGGTGAAAAGAAGCAGCTTGGACTCCTCATGCATAGAAGGAGGCATGAGGTCAGTCCGCTGCCCCCCCAGGTTGGCAGAGGAAGTGTAGCGCCCAGGATTACATTAGATAATTGGCACTGGGTGAAAAGAAAACTGGGTTACAAAATCGTGCGATAAAAAAAAGTAAAAGAAAAAAAAAAAGAAAAGAAACACGGGCACAGGTATACAAGAACAGGCACATATCATCAAGACAGTTTAATGAGATTAACTTGAAACATACAACTTGAATGCATTTTAACGTTAAAGACATTGAATCAGATTAGATAATATCTAATCTGATTCAATGTCTTTAACGTTAAACTAGAATGCAATGTTGCATAATATATTATATTATGCAACATTGCATTCTAGTTTACTTCAGCAGTTCAGAGCCATGCACAGCAATACATTTAGCTTCGCTGTCACCATGACTTGAGTTCACTTCTTAAGCCGACTCTTAACATTTTTAACTCAAATCTTTGCTTCTGGGAGGGTCCCTGAAACAACATATTTTCAGATGGGGGTCGGCGGGCAAATACATATATTTCTGGGGGTCATTGACATGAAAATGTTTTAGCACCACTGACATGGAAACATAGGGTTTTTCAGAGAACTGTCAGGATTTAGAAGACATTTGTAGAATCGACCTCAGGTCTAAACGTTTTAACTTTAGAATCAGTTGAATGCTGAAGAAATGCCCTGGGCAACCAGCAGGAGGAGTCTCTAGTGTAGCAACCAGGACTACTGCCCTGCTGCCAGGACTTGACCCATGGGTCAGTGGTGCAGTGAGGCCTGACCTCGAAATTTAAAAACATTCTTCTAAATCATGACAGTTTTCTGAAATACCTATGTTTCTGTATCAGTGGTGCTCAATATTTCATGTCAAGGACCCCTAGAATTATATGCAATTGGCCGCCGACCCCCATCTGAAATATATGTTGTTCCAGGGAACAGATCTGAGTTAAAAACTTTCACTCTGAAAGAATATATATTCAATGATTTGAGGCACATTTTCACGATTTTCCAAAAATAGCAGACCTACAAGCTCGTAGCGTGGCACTCGGTGCCGCGCTATGAGCTTGTAGATCTGCTATTTTCCAATGGCTAAAGTATAACATAATGCTTAAAACACCAAGAGGGGTTCCCGCCCAGAATGGGTTAACCACTTAATTAAACCCCAGCATCACTGTTGAAAATAGCAGATCTACAAGCTCACACAACCCTGAGGCTCTATACACACCTATTCAACTGGTTGGCTCTGTACTTGGACCACTTTTTAGCACCTATATACCAATTCCCTTGGCCAAAAATATTGAATAGCCAATCTACATACACACGCTTTGCATTGTGAGCTTGTAGATCATCTGCGATTATCTGCAGTATTTTAAACCTCCACATTTGTTGAATTTGTCAGCGACATCATTGTACATTTTTCAACTTTTGCAATTGCACATCACACGCCTGCATAGCTTGAGGCACGCACGCACACAAAACATTGACTATAGCTATTGACTTCACGCACATGAATAGTGTATAACCATTGAAACAAGTGTCAAAATGTCCAACCTGTCCAATTCATTATGACATAACTACAACAAGCCACAGATATCTGCTGCTACCCCAAAGCTATTTAAACAAAATGCAAAGACTGAATTCCCGGGCCCGTTTTGGCCCTCAGCCTGTCACACGCAGAACACACACAGTCCAACAACTGGCAGTTCAGGGTTTCATTCCGTAACAAGAACTCGAGAGAAGAAACTCGACACAACAGCAACACAACAAGGGTGTATTTCGGGACGACGGCAAAAAGTCACCCCTAAAGACGATATGTTTGTTTATATTGGACGTTTTTAAATGAGTTTTCACACTCCAAACAAGTTCAATTACGACCTCTCGGGAACAGCTAATGCAGTTAAGCGCGGTTTGCTGAGCCAGCTCCAGCTTGTGCACCCCCCGCCGAGTTTGACCCCCGCCGACAGCTCTTGTCTTGTCGTGACTACATGCAAGGTGGAAGATGTAGCGGCCTACTCACTTTGCTTTTATTTAAGTATCAATACAGCAATTGCAATTACAATAATTGCGTCTGAGATGTAGTGGAGTAGAAGTATTGAAAATCTTACAGTACAGTACTTGAATACTGAAGAGACTCCATGCTAGCACAGCACACTGTTTGCATGTCTGCTTATTATAAACAACGTTGGGCTTGTTTTTCTGTCAAGTCGCTTGTAAATATTGGTAGCTGTGTGTTTGTTTAGTTTGACTTGTTTCTAGTGTAGTTTCTTATTTGGGCTTCCATCCTAATGTTGTTTAAACAAGGATCCCCACATTAATATGTATTTGTTCACCAGCCTCCCCATCTAACACCATGCAGGGACCCTCATACCAGATTTGTGCTGTTGAAATGTTTAAAAACATATATGCGCTATTGGCCTGAATATATGACTAGAAGATGGGGGTCGTCATATAAGTCGTCTTGTATTTTCTTTTGAAAATAGCAGATCTACAATGTTGTCACATTGCGACACATGGTGAGCAACTGAGCATGTAGATCTGCTATTGTCAAATAGCCGATGCATATTATGTTTAAAAGTGCTCATGTGGCCTAGTAGTCGCTTCTTTTTTGGGCTTGTTTTCATAGTTTCATAGCCTATATTCTTCTCGCTAAACACTGGCACTGCAGTGGCTGGCTGGTGGCGTGTCGCTGCCTACCTACGCCGGTCGAAAGCTATTAACCAATTTTGACCTGGGGACGATTCTACAAATGGCTAAATCCCGACAGTTTTCTGAAAAACCCATGTTTCTATGTCAGTGGTTCTCAACCTATTTAATGTCAAGGACCCCGTCACCCCTAGAATTATCTGTATTTGGCCACCGACCCCCATCTGAAAATATGTTGTTCCAGGGACCTTCCAGACGCAAAGATCTGAGTTAAAAACGAAAAAAAACGTCACGATAGCAGACCTACAAGTTCATAGCGCGGCACTCGGTGCCGCGCTATGAGCTTGTAGATCTGCTATTTTTCAATAGCTAAAGCATAACGAGGGGTTCCCGCCCGTCATGGGTTAAGTAAGGCTGTAGGTGAGCAAACACAAAAGAAGAGAGAGCTCGGGGGCCTCCATCCGTAGGGAGACGGTTAATGTAATTGCTTTTCATCCGCAGTAATTGAAGCTCATTCGCCTAGGCCTGGGAATCCGTCCTGCGAGGGGGCTATTTTTACGTGTGCCATGTTCTATATGGTGCAGACTGTCACAGCGCACGGCACGCACGCCACGCGCGCATACACACGGCAGAACACACACTGAAACGCATGCATGCACCCTTAAATCACTCAAGAAGTTCACATTCTCGTAACACACAGATATACATGCAAATATACACTTTGTGTGGACACACAAACACACATTCCAATGTATGTGCGGGCTTATAGTAGCCTACATACACAAACGCACACACACACACACACGTAGCGCACGCGCACACACACTGGCTGCTCTCACACTGACATTACGTGTGTATGGGACACCGCCGGTGGCTGTGGATTAAACAGGGAGATTACAGGCTTTTGGGGAAATTAGTTCTGGGAATTTCTTGTGGCGTTTATAGCGTGGGAGGTGTGTTCTCTCCCACTGTCCCCCCCTCGGGAGGGACGGGGGACGATGGGAGACGATGAGAGCATTGAGGGCCCTAGCTGCTGCTGCCGGTGCGGCTCTTGTTACGTCCTCCACGGGGCAGAGAGGCGCTCCTGTCCCCCCAGGTTCTGCCTGTTTTAGCTCCAGATAAATCTCCCGTGGGACAGCTGAGAGGGAAGACCCCTGAGTCAGCACATTCCCCAGAGCACACACTGACCCATCCAGGCATCCATGTCCATCCATCCATCCAATGACCCAACCATCCACCGTGAAGTACAGGCCCTATACCTACCAAAAGAAAGAATTACCTTTGCTCTCCAAGCTAGCTCATATTCACAAACATATACCGCTGCATTATGAGAACACAGACAGAATACGGAGCAACAGTTGGGGGGGAAAAGCACAACACTGCTTCATGCTTGGTCGCATTTGAACTCCAGCATCCATAGAAGTCTGAGGGGGTGGGGTGGGGGGGACATTCACCACGCATTGTGAGCTTAATGTCGGCTATTTGTGGCGTCGTAAGAGTTTTGGTGTAGACGGAAAAACAAGCGGTCAACAAGCGGTCAAAGTACAGTTGTTGTAACTCAAAGCCTGCATGTTCTCTAAGACTTAAGGTTTAAGTGGTGGTTACGACGTGTTCCTTCTCTGGTTTAGTGTTGAAGGTGCAAATGCAGCAGATACCAAACCGCGTGCCTCTAATAGTGTCTGCAGCGCAGCGGGCAGATGGAGTTTCAGCGAGTGCTAATCTCCGGAACATGCTGGTCCACGCATGAAGGAACAAGAAGACATGAAGACACCTCTGAGGACAGGTCGGGGGCCTGTTGAGTGATTCTATCAGCCATTAAAAACCACTTGAACCCCAGCATCCATTTTCTGTCGGGGTGGGGGGGGGGGGGGGGGACGTTCGCCAAGAATAGCTGATCGAGAAGA
Organism: Protomyctophum parallelum; assembly: GCF_964188405.1. Classification (NCBI taxonomy): domain Eukaryota; kingdom Metazoa; phylum Chordata; class Actinopteri; order Myctophiformes; family Myctophidae; genus Protomyctophum; species Protomyctophum parallelum. The sequence continues at coordinate 11,534,640 of NC_139719.1, forward strand.
AAGATAGTTTTTTGAGATTTTGTATAGACAGAGGACAGAGTACAGACCCAACTCGGGTGTAGTTCACTATATACGATTGATTTAAATTTGCATTAACGGTTTGCAGAATGTGCGCAGTTCAAGGAAAAAGTACAGTGCAATACAAAGTCTGCTCAGAGTATAAAAACACCAGAAAAGCACTAAGACTTGTTTACATTGGGATATAACGGTTTAAGTGGTTACTTTATGCAGCAACATAAAGGTTTCCACCACGTGGGACAGAGAACTTGATGTGCCACTCACAGCTGCGTCACTGGATAAGATCTTACTGCAATGAACTGCATACGAATACAAACCCCACTTTGTCAGTCAAATAACCATCCAAAAAGGACTACGAAATATTATACCCTAGATTGCTTGCCACGTGAGAGAGAATATCGCTTTTCAAATAGTGTCATTAACATTATCACACAGTTTTGCTCTTTCTTCTGGCTGTCTTACCTAAAATATCCTGTGGTTTCCTTTTGCAGTGGGAGTAGGGTAGAAAAATGTCTCAAGGTCCCTGGAGGAGATTCCCTGACGAGGTCTTACGATGGCAGCAAAGTTGTAAGATTCCCCGTTTCACCACAAGCAGAAGGATATTGAGGTTTTTGATGACTGCCCTCTTCTGCGTCCTAGAGAGAGTGAAACCCTATCAGCAGGGATCACTGCGCTGTTATGGACCAGGCCCTGCTGCTGAGAGTGGGGGTGGGGGTGGGGATGGTGGGGAGGTGGAGGGGGTAAGGGTGGATCGAAAAGGTGGCAGGGGGAAGGATAGGACAGGAGAAGGAGGTTGTGTGTGTGTGTGTGTGTGTGTGTGTGTGTGTGTGTGTGTGTGTTTGTGTGTGTGGGAGGGGGGGTGGGAGGTCAGAGTTCAGAGGTGCACAGTACCAGGGTGATGATACCCACCTTGCAGATAGGTTCTTTGCGCTATGTATAGACCACGGTGGCCCCTTCCCGCGGGAGTCTCAATTAGGAAGCCTGACTCGCTGCCTCGCATGCTTCATGAGCCCTGGGCTCTGATGAGGTGCGATAAGCTCAGGCACTTTAAAGAGTCAAATCCTCAGCATTGATTTATCCAGTTAGTTGTAACTCTGGGAATGTACGCCAAATACCGTCTGGGTTCCATTGGGGTGGTGGGTTGAGACAAGGGCATGTTCCCCTTATGCAGAACGAGACCGTGGGGAAGTGAAACGGGGTCAGTCAGCAGCAGCCATCGTTGTGGAGGAAACCTGTTCTTGGTCTGCTTTGGGGTGCACACGCAGATCCGACACACCAAAGATAACCTGTTCTTGGTCTGCTTTGAGGTGCACATGCAGATCCGACACACCAAAGATCCCGACATGTGGAAATTACCCGTCGCTCCCGAACATGCGTTGGTCCGACGTGCTTGCGGTTTTGGCTCAGGAGTTAGAGCAGGTCGTCCAATGATCCCTGGGTCGGCGGTTCGAATCCCGGCTCCTCCTCCTGTCCACATGTCGAAGTGTCCTTGGGCAAGACACTGAACCCTACATTGCCTCCAATGAGTCGGTCGGTGTAAACTTGCCACCATTGGTGTGTGAATGTGGGAAGTGAGGACGCTGGCGTCGACTGTTCGCCACTTCACCTCCAAATGTATGAATGAATGAACCATTGTAAAGCGATTTGGAGCACTTAAAAATGCAATTCATTATTATTCATTATTTTAGGTTAGGGTTTGAGGTAGGTTGTTCGGTGTAATGACAGTTGGACCAATTGTATGTCGGAACTAAAGCCTGTACCAGGTCTGCTCTGATACCCGTAAGATGGCACCATTTGTGTCTACTTGCCAGTGTTGTAAACATTTACTTAAGTACTGTACTTTAAGTACAATTTGAGGTATTTGTACATTACTTGAGTATTTCCAATATGTTTTACTTCTACTCCACTATACATCTCAGAGACAAATATTGTACTTTTATTCCAGTACATTAATATGAAAACTTTTGTTACTAAGATAGATTACCCACTTCAGCCCATACATTTCAGGCATTTGAAAATAGCAGATCTACTTTTCAAAAGATTTGTATACATTTGAAATGTTGTACTTTTACTTTAAGTAAATTTTGATGGCAACAATTCTGCACTTTTACTTGTAAGAGAGTATACCATTTCTTCATTGGAGTATTGATACTTTTACTTAAGTAAAACATGCGAGTATACCACTTCCTCTCTCCCTTTTCCATCCCTGCTACTTGCTCTGTGTCTCAGACATCATCGACGGGGATTCCAAGCTAATAGAAACTACATTCTTTTTTTTAGCATGCTGAAACAGAAGCCATTGTTCTTGTATGAATACAAAATAACAACACGCTTGAAATGACCAAACCTGCCTTCCGATGAGGTTACTTACTGGTAGGCATGGTTCTGAACTGTGCACAGCTATAGCCATCTTCCGAGACACATAGTGAGTAGACAGAAATAGTGGAATGAAGCTTATAACGAGCATTAGTGAGGACAAATGATGAAAATTAATATCCTGTGAATAATTGGTTGAAGTGGTCCATTAACTTTTTCTCTCTGTCTCCCCAGTGAGGTTCATTTGGGTTCGCAGTCCTGTGGCCAAATTGTCATACAGGGTTAAGGGCAGTCCATACTGTCTCCGACCACCAAACTTTTCGTCTGAAAGATCAGACTTTAATTCGGCGAGTCTCAACACCTGGGAGTGCAGCTTTCAGAACAAAAATTCGGAGGAATGCGTTTCAGAAGTTGCGAGTGACGTCACGTTGTAGTTGTACCGGAGCTTTCCGACAAAAAGTTTGATGGTCGGAGACAGTATGGACTGCCCTTTAGGGTTATGCGGAAGTGCCGTTTACACCTCTGGTCCGCTTTGACATCACTCACTTCACCTTTGTGTTTTCAACCCAGCTTCTGCACTTTTCCTTTCCTTGCGGCATCACAAATGTGACGAGGTCATCAGATTTGGGCACATTATTGGGCAAGCTGGCTATGGCCGGCGAATTGTTCGTGCAAAATGAATGCTTGGAATGGATTCAGAATCATGAAAACCCCCTAGTTTGACCCGCCACATGCTACTGGTCAATGGTGGCCATATGGATTTGGCTGCTGTGGCGACCCCGAAGGTCGCCGGCTCGGGCGCCCTAGCTAAATCATCAGAGCATGCCCTGGGTTACATCTGTGCAAAATGTGGCGCTTAATTTTAGACTAAATCACCCTTATCTCTCCCTAAGCTCCTCCACTATTATGGCATATTGTGTGCACTTGTGTTATGTGATGTGTAATTAGGAGAAGTCATTTCATGTGTGGCCTGTGCAGCCAATTGATGTTCACTCATTTCAGGTGTGCAGTACAGCAGTAGTCGGTTCTTTCCTCCAGCAGTCAAGGAGCAAACACAAACACACACCCAAACTGCTACTGCCATTCTGTGTTTTTGCCCTGAAACCATATCCCCTGTAAGTTTTGTTTGTGTATAATTCACTTGAGTCATGTTTTGTAAGCTTCATCTCAGAATTGTATTATGATTGATTGCTTGCCTTGTGTGTGGGTTATGTAATGTTATATGTTGGGACAATTACTGAATGCTTATAGGCCTTTATAGTTACCTAGTATACGCTTATGTTATGTTATTGAGCTGATTGTGTATTTTATTTTTCAATTTTTTTGTTTCATTCTTTATTTACCCAGGGAAGTAGCTGAGCACAGGTGCTCATTTTCAGCAACGCCCTGCACATAGAAACACACACACACACACACACACACACACACACACACACACACACACACACACACACACACACACACACACATTAAAACCTGGGAGCTGACCAGTACAACCACAGTCTTATACTGTTGGCCACTAAGCAGCTCCAGGGGGAGCAGTTGGGGGTTCAGTGCCTTGCTCAAGGGCACTTCAGCGGTGTTGGGTGAGTGATGACCAATCACTTCCCCACCCAGATTTTTCCTGCCCGTCCGGGGAATCGAACCGGCAACCTTTCGGCAACAAGGGCGCTCCTCTAACCCTTAGGCCACCGCTGCCCCGAAATTTTACTGTTTCACTCTGTTTATATAACGACATCTCAATAAAGACAAACTGAGATGAATCATGACTTTTATTGAACAGTTTTTATGATTTGGTTTGGCAGACTGTTTTGTTGTTTTGTTGAGAACACTTAAGCCCTATTTTCTTTTTTCTTTTCCAACTTATAATTGTACGCTGGTGTCGTGAGGCAGAAATAGGCAATCTACAACGCTTGTAAATCAGCTATTTTTTAATATAGTTAGTATACGGTATATGTTATGAATAATTATGTTAGTATATTATGGTATATGTTATGAATATGTTAGTATATGGTATATGTTATACCCTATAGTGTAGTTGATGTTCATTATATCCAAAACTGTTACTTTTCCGGATTTTAATTTTTAAAAATAGCAAACGATTTTGCTACTTTTCTGTGGTATGACGAAGTAATTAGCATGACGAAGTAATTATAGGCATTCATTTGCGGGGAAAAGGTTTTAAAATATGGAGATAAGAGGGTTCTGCCCGACAGTGATTGCATTAGCTCTCGCAGTACAGTAGCCTGTTGTTGTACAAACGAATGTCGTTTACATTATCCGTAATAATAACCCTGAAATGTTTAAGAGGGAGTAGCCTACAGGAGAATGAGAATGGCAACCTAGACTGACCTTCACCGCCTCACCTTTAACCCCCCCACACCCTTTGGTTTATTTATTCTCCGGATGCACACACACTGTGACACACAGTCGGTGACAATGAGAGACAGACAACCAGCCAGACTGTCTCCACTTTCAATCACAAAAAAAGACTGCGTGGGCTAAATAAATCACTGCGGATTAACAGCTCCAAAAATAGGTGAAATGGGCCGCGTGTGCGACGTGCGTGTGCGACGTGCGTGTGTGTGTGCGCGCGAGAGAGAGATAGAAAGAATGAGGGAGAGAAGGAGGAACAGAACCCTTTCAGTGAGATTACCTGCTGTGCCAGCCCAGTTACTAGCTAGCAGCTGTGGCCTGTATAGGCTATGTTTGTATATCAATGGCATACTCTGCATTCTGCACAGAAGACCATGTACTGTATGCAGACATGGTTTTCTTTATGTCGCACTGACAGCTGTGGAAGTAATGTAGTTCATTTTACTTTGCTTTGCTTTCTTTCTTTCTTACTTAGGCCTTACTTTTGAGACTTTAATACTTCTACTCCGCTACATCATAGAGGCATGTAAGTAAGTAGCCTTGCCGAGCCATGAGGCCCATAGGGGCAGGAGCCTATCTCCTGTTTCTGTAGCGTGAGGCAGCTTGATGTACAAGTACACCCCCTGGACATGACGCAGACGCTAGTATGTCGCAGGGACTTACAGTATGTCGCAGAGGCATATACCTTTTATTCCACTGCAATTATTTGAACTGTGGAGTTTTAGTTGCAGATTTCCAATATTATTACAATACAGCGCCCACTTAAGCCCTATTTCAAACCTGGGCTTTTTGAAAATGGCCGATGTACAAGCTCACAGCGCGTGAATATGGTCCTTTTTTATGCTTGTTCATTGTGGTATTTTCTACTTTGACATCAGTGCTTCTTCCACCATACTGTCGTATACCAACCAAACTAGCACGGCTGCAGCTAATGGTCCACAAACGGGCACTAACGGGGCTAAAGTTAGCACGGCGTGTCACCTGATCTGGGTTCAGGGTCAGAGGTTATAGATCCCCTTATTCAGTTGGTTTTCACAGACCCCGCCCCCTTGGGCCATCAATCTGTTGCGTTTCAGAAGTAGGCCAACTCAAGATGTTTAACATTTTTAAGTAGAAGTGGCAGTATACCGCTAGGACGATTTTTCTACCTATCTTCATATAATTGGTCCTCAGTCCTCACTTATGCTCATTATAACCTTTTTTGTCTACCCCCGCCTGTGTCTCAGAGGAGACACTATACAGAAACCCGCCTACCAGTGACATCATCGATGGGGCTAATTGAAACTGCAGGCATATCTATTACTGACAGTTAGCATGTTTTTAGCATGTGTTTAATGCCGACAATTTATGGCAGTCTTTCAGGCTATACTGCCTATGTTTAAACCTAATTGACCGGGCTGTAAAGGTCCATTTGGTTCCATTTGTAGACTCTCACATGTTACAGACCTGCAAGGGTCCATTTCCTAAACATCATTTATGACCCTGTCGCAAGTAAAACTCCCGTATTCAAGATTTTGCTTGAGTAGGAAAGTATTGTCATCAAAATATACTTTAAGTATATATACCAAAGTAAAAGTAGTCACATTTTTCAAAAAGAAATGAAGAAACTCGCTAGCCGCGATCTACAAGCCTGTGTTCTGCAGCCAAAGTATGAAATAGGGTTTAAGTGGTTGATTATTAATATAATCAAAAAATATATAAAATCAGTGTTTTGACAATTCACCTTCGCCCTCTCCCACTTAGACACTCCCACTTGGACACTTCCCAGACAGGCTCATTCATTCCAATGTTATCATGGATTTTACACAATTACAATACAATTAAAATACTGGTTAATTTTTTGGAACCAGCTGACCTTCAAAATCTCTTCCAAATCCGTCAACAAGGCCTGCCATATGCACTGGAAAAATATGTGCGTGACATTTAAAATAAATAAATATTGTAATAGTGTAGTAGTTTACACACACATTATACTCTTTGTACTCTTAGTAGTAAGAGTTGTGCTAAAAGTTCATATTTAACTTGTACGTTTGTTATTATTTAACCATGGAACATATAGCTATAGTATATTGAGACACAACAAGCACATTTTGGCAAGCTGATTCTAACAGCTAGACGGGTTGGTAACAGTGCCTGTAGCGCCCCTCTGTGGCGCACTGCAGCCTCAGCAGCCTGGAGTTCTGTCTGACGGCTGCAGCGACACCACCAGCATCCTTGAGTCACCACTTTGTCTCAAAGACGCACACATTATTCAATTTGCCATAGTCTGCGTCAGCAGAGAGAGAGAGAGAGAGAGAGAGAGACCCAATGTGAGAGTCAGTGTTGCCATGGCTGCTTATTATAAGCTATATCATTATTGCCTTGTTTTTTCTCCTGTAAAGTCGCTTATATTGGTACAGTAGCTGGGTTGGATTTTTCTTTTGTAGTAGTTGCTTTTTGGGGGCTTGCTTTGCTTCCGAATTGTCGTTTCAACTTTGATTGATTGACTGAAAATAGTTGTGAACAGTTTGTAGAATCAGCTGTGGTTCAAACATAATGTGTTTGTCCACAAATCTGAACGTACTTAATGTAAATGGCATATCAGTCATCATGTGACAAATTATGTGGTATGGGAATGCATGGCATACTCACCGATACCAGCATTTTAGGCAGTATTGGCAGCTTTTCCAGTACTGGAAACAATTGATTGAACTAAGTATTTATCAACAGTTTGCAGAATTACAGTACATTTCAAGCACAACTCAATAAAAAAACTGTCAACTGCGAGTGGACGACAGTCACCATAAAGCATTACACTTGTTTACAAGAGGGTCCACCGTTTTCAATTCATCATAACATTTAGAGACGTATACAAATATACACTTCTAGCCAAAAACAGGGAATCATCACAACTCTATGGGAGATTCACAGTAAAGGTGGTTGCACACCGGCCGCATTTTTCGGAAAATCGATGGAGAAACGCAGCTAAAAATCCGAAAAACGCACTCGGTGTGTGGAGACCTTGGTTTCCACTGCCATGGCCTCACATCACTCCACCCCAACGGTTGTACCACCGTTTGCACCACTGGGCTAAGTGGTGTCAAAGTGGCACTAAATTAGTGCTTAAAAAGTACCACCTCCATGGTGGGTCTGAGCTATAGGCTAAGCGGGGGCCAAACACTTCATGATGACAGATCGCTCACTGACTTTGTATTTAGACCAAGTTGTGTAAATTGATGCATTATAGAAGTTTATATTGTATTATAATCACTCTCAATCTATTTTAGTGTATTATAATTATCACCTCGGGTGGGGAAGTGATTGTCATCACTCACCCAACACCGCTGAAGTGCCCTTGAGCAAGGCACTGAACCCCCAACTGCTCCCCCTGGAGCTGCTTAGTGGCCAACAGTATAAGACTGTGGTTGTACTGGTCAGCTCCCAGGTTTTAATGTGTGTGTGTGTGTGTGTGTGTGTGTGTGTGTGTGTGTGTGTGTGTGTGTGTGTGTGTGTGTGTGTGTGTGCGTGCGCGTGCGTGCGTGCGTGTGTGTGTCTGTTTCTATGTGCAGGGCGTTGCTGAAAATGAGCCCCTGTGCTCAGCTACTTCCCTGGGTAAATAAATTATTAAAAAAGAATAATCCATTACAGTGTATAGAGGGCATGCATAAAGTGAATGAGAAATCGAGTGGCAAAGTGAGTTTAATGTTTGTTTAACGTAATTTAATGCAATCAGATTTTCTTTCTGTTTGCATGTAAGCCTATAACAAGGCCAGAAAAGTAGTTTTTCATAGTTGTATTACATCATGATACTTTATATTGCTTAAAAGATAAATAAATGCATTGCATGGATGCACCTGGGACGTATCCTCGGTGATGTATCCTACGGTCATAAGGGTTTCTGGCCTAGCAACGTCATTGCATGGTGGTTCCGCAGGCTCCACCTGAATACGAGAGGACTCGACCCGGCGAGTCTTCTTCAGCTTTTGCGAGATTTCTTCCCCTTTTGGTGAATCTTCTTCACTGTGAAGTGAAGAAGATTCGCCAAAAGGAGAAGTAATCTCGCCACTGGAGCGCACATCTAGCTACTGCATGATGATCATGCACGCTGACAGACACTGTCCCAACTCCTAACACTTGTTTGATTAAACATAATGTGCCACGAAAAATAGCTTCCAATAGCTTAGTTGGTTATTATCGCGTCGAGGAGGTACGTGTCCATAATATCGCCACGAACGGCCAACAAAAGACATCTTTATTCTTCGCCGTACAATGTGTTCCGTGCTGAAAATAGCTGATATACAAGCTCACAACGCGTCGCGTCCGGACACGTTGTGAGCTTGTAGATCAGCCACCCCCAGCATGCGGGAGATGCAGGCTCTGAGAACATTCAGAAACCCATGGTGGTGCTGCAGGCTCCGCATGGCCCTCCTAAAGGCCTCACCGTGGGTTTGTTGGGCTTCCTACGTATATTCCAGTTATAATCATTATAGTGTATTATCATAGTTGTAAATAATAATAATAATACTAATAATACTTTATATTGTATTATAATTATCACTGAGTTGTAATACAATCATTTATATTGTATTATTAGCATTATTATATTGTGATGTTGTTTTTTTCATTGACCTGGCTGCTTATTATTTCTCTTAAATGTGGCAACGCTGCTGTGAGAGTGGGAGGTGTGGCGCATGCAGGACGACACAGGAAGAGACACGGTGACAGCTGGAGGTGAGTCATGTCTATTTTTATTTGTGTGTGTGTGTGTGTGTGTGTGTGTGTGTGTGTGTGTGTGTGTGTGTGTGTGTGTGTGTGTGTGTGTGTGTGTGTGTGTGTGTGTGTGTGTGTGTGTGTGTGTGTGTGTGTGTGTGTGTGTTTGTGTGTGCTCACTGAATCACAGTGGAAAAAGTACTTGCAATTTTTATTTCATTTTTTTACCTTAGGTATCTATAGAGGGTATGCGCATGCTTAAAGTGAATGGCACATCGAGTGGCAAATCGAGTGGCAAAGCAACAGGCAAAGTGAGTTTAACATTGTTTAACGTTGTTTAATGCAATCAGATAGGACTTTTCTATTTGTAACTTCCTGGTTTGATGATGTCATGCGTATACCCTCTATACTGCAATGTAGAAATACTCTGTTGCAAGTAAAAGTCTGGAATTCAAAATGTACAAAGTATTACTGGCATCAAAAATGTACTTATAGTACCAAAAGTATAGCACAATGTCCCGTTTCACAAGTTTTCAAAGGGATTGTGAAGGTTTTTGTAATTTTTCTTCATTTATTTTTAGGTTTTCTGAGCTCAATTGCACCCAAAAAACCTGAACTTTTAACATTCAGTAGACTTTCTGGGGGTTTCTGGCTCAAACAAGTGCTTTTCCTGCCGTTTGTGATGTTGACCTCAAAAGGCTTCCAAACCCCAGAGAAAACTCCAGACCACAGAAAATCCACTTAATGTTCAAAGTTCAGGGTTTTTTTGGGTTTAATTGAGGTACTAAAACCTAAATGAAAAAATTTATGTCACGAAACCTTTCAAATGTATAAAACTCCTTTGAAAATAGCTACATGCTCGCATTGTGAGCTTGTGGATCAGCTATTTTTCAAATGGCCGAAATGTAGGGCTGAAGTGGTTAAAGTATACGTATGTTTTGTAATAATAATCAAAATCTATAAAGTAACTATAACTTTAGTTAGTTTTCAAATAATTGTAGTGGAGTAAAAGTACCATATTTGCCACTGAGATGTACTGTAGTGGAGTAGACATAAAAGTACAGAACTTTGGAAACACTCAAGTAAAGTACTTGAGTAAATGTACTTTATAGTTACTTTACACCACTGCTAAACTGACATGATGTCACACAGCTCTTTTATCCCAACCTATCAGAGCGCTAATCTGAACCAGTGGTTCCCAAACCTTTTCACGCCAAGGACCCCCAAATTGACACTAATTAGCCCCCATTTGAAGAGATAATGCCAGGGACCCCCATGAGAGAAGACCTTTACAGCTCTAGCAGTGGATCCTCAACCCGCTTAATTTCAATTTCCAATTTCGCTTAATGTTATTTTATTTAATCTACAGACCCCCCCGTTTAATGGCATGTATATCTCAGGGACCCCAATTTAAATAGTAAAATCAATGTTAATTTAACTCTGAGAGTTAGGGTCCGTTTGGTTCCATTTGTACACTCTCAGAGTTACAGACCCATTAGGGTCCATTTGGTTCCTCATTTAGCTGGGGACCCCCTGGAACTCCCTCAAGGACCCCTGGGGGTCCCCGAACCCCCTTTGGGAACCACTGATCTAAAAGAAAGCCTCCCCTACTACAGTAGTAGCTCTATGTGCTCTCCGTCACAAAACGTATGCTCTGCACCGCGTGAAAAAAGACCCCAAAAAGATCAAATAGAGCAACAAAATACTCTCACAGAATAAACAGTCAAAAGGCTTCTGAGAAATGCAACACTCACTTAAAGGTATATTCAGTGATTTCACTTAATTCAAATATCACTTATTTTTTTGTTTTGTTGTGACAATCCTCTCTACTATAGAGTATGCTGACCATATAAGGAGTTCCTCCCTGTCCCCAGTTAACCCCTGGGGGTCAAAATACCTTAGGTTTCGTTTTTGGCTCTCTATCCTGATTGGATGAAAGGCTTAGGTCCCAGCCAAAAACGAAACCTAAGGTTTTTTGAGTGAAATCACTGAATATACCTTTAAATCTATATACATTAAAGGTTGGGTAAGTGATATAACTTTGTTAAAATACGTGTTAAATAGCTCTGTATTCTGATAGCAATCATTGCTATCTGAGTGTTTGTTCAGTATACATGTATTTTTTTGTTTGTTGACCATAGCAGTTTGGGGAGGGGCTTAGCTGAGAGAACTCACACAGGATACAGATTGAACAAGTGGAATTGAGCGGACAAAATTGGAACAGAAGCAGATGGGTAGTTTCTCTCCTGATTGGGTGAAATTGGCAACCCACCTGAAAATGTATTTTCTATGACGTAATCATTGCTATAGTCTATATAGAAATGATTACTATCGGAATATAGGGCTTTAACCTAATTTAGAAAAAATAACACACACACACACAAACACATTTAGTTTGAAACAAAAGCTATATCACTTCCCCTACCTTTTAATGTGATTAATTAAAGAAACTACAAATACCTTTATAATTATATCATCAGGATGGGACGGCAGATATATAGATCTATTAGTATTAGAGACTATACTGTACATCCAATCCCCATCTTTTACAACTCGGCAGAAACACTTTTACTCATCAGGTATTATTCAGTCCTCTTTGCTGTTTTCTTCATCCCTTTCTCTATCTCTCTACATACACACTCTATATCTCTCTACATCCTCCATTCTTTCGTCTGTCTTTTCAAACTGAATTCTTTTATCATTCACATCGAAAACAATATTTACAGAAAACAATATCTTTCTCGGCTGTCCTCGACGAGCCGTGCCACTTGTCTGCGTGTGCCCCTTTTTAAAATCATTCTCGTGTTTTCTCAACCTGGCCTTTTCTTAGAGTCCTTGCAGATATTTTACAAACGCCGGTGTTCCCGTTAATAATTATATCAACAGAATGCGATGGGTGAAACCCTCCGGTGAACTTGATAAGGCGTGCTATGTATGTGAGTTACAGTCGCGATATATTCACATGAAACCTTATGTGGGACTTCAAAATAAACTTCAATCCATCCTGAAAAGGAGCAAAATATATAGCCTGATTAATACTCTATTGCACGCCGGTGTCGCGCGCCAAAAATACGGCCATCCACAAGCTCATACAGCAAGCTTGTAGATCTGCTATTTTTGGCAGAGCAACACCGACGTGCAACCATTTAACGGGGCTTTGATTGAAGCTCTGGTCTCCCGCAGTTAGACGATCCGTTCAGTGCATCGGACGGACGGACGGATGGACGGACGGACGGACGGAGTCTCTTCTCAGTTCATGTTGGATCCCGGGCGCCACACGCCGGGCTGCAGGCCCAGGTTGGAAACGCTGAACCTGGGCCTGGGGACCCCCTGGCTGACACTGGACTGCATGGGTCTGGAAGGACCGGCGTTATTGGGGCCGAGAGGACTCAGATCCGGGCTGCTCTTGAACTGCCTGTCGGGCTGCTGCTGGAGGTGGGTGAAAGTCGGGGGGCCGGGGTACGCGGGAGAGGAGAATGTGGGGAGCTGGGGGAGGGGCCCGGTGGGGGCAGGGTGATGCGGGGGAGACAGCGGAGCGGCGGCGGCGCCCCACTGAGGCTGGTACGGCGTGCCGTAGGAGCACGCCGGGGGCGGTGGCTGGTAGGCTTGGTAGGGCGCCGGAGCAGTGGGGGGCGCGAAGTCATCGGAGCGCCACATCATGGGCTCGCCCAGCGTGGTGGCGGAGCGGGGCGCGATGACCTTCAGGGAGGGCCCGGTGGACACGGGAGGCGGCGTGGAGAAGCGCCTCACCTCGCGCACAGGGGCGGTCTTGGCCGGCGCCTGCGGGGCGCTCTGAGGAACCCCGCCTCCGTAGGTGAAGAGAGAAGAGTTGAGCTGGTAGGGCTTGTGGCTCATGATGTCCACGGCGCTGATGCCCACCTTGCCTTTGCCCTTCTTGGTACCTCCGGGCGCCGCTCTCACCGCCGGCCCGGCCTTCTGCGTCTTCTGGGCCTTGAGCGGGCAGGACGGGGAGAGCAGGGGGTTGTAGTTGATGGGGGGCGGCGCGCGGCAGGTGGAGTTGTACCTCCAGGTGGCGGGCAGCGACGGCGTGGGGGAGGCGTCCCGGGGCTGGGCGGGGGAGTAGGGCACGGCCGAGGCCACGGAGGGCGAGCGCTCCTCCATGTAGCGGTCCATCCTGCTCTGCCTGCGGGCGAACAGCTGCCCTCCCTTCCCTCCCAGCTGAGGGACGACGGCCGGGGGGGCGTGCTGGGGCTTGGGGGCCACGGGTGGCGCCTTGGGGCCCTTCCGGGCCTGCATGAAGTTACAGGCCTCGGCGCCCAGCCTCAGCCAGTCCTCCTCGGGCCCCGACTCGTGGCCCCCGGCCTCGGCGGCGGCGGCGGGCCCGGACGACCCGTTGAGCGTCAGGAAGCTGGGGCCGACCGGCACGGGGTCGTCCTCCTGGTCGTCTATGTTCTGGAGCATGGAGAGCAGCGCCGGGTTGGGGCTCACGTCCTTGTTCTGCACCGAGCAGAACATGGGCTTCTTCTGGTTGCTGCGGCGACGCGCCTCCGCCAGGATGCCGGTGCGCGCGGCGGGCACCGACACGCGCTGCTCGCGGGAAGACAGCGAGTCGGCAGTGGGGGGAGGAGGGGGAGGGGCCGCCTGGGGCGGAGCTGTGGTCGCCACACTGGCGGCGAAAGGGGGCTGCTGCTGCTGCAGGGTCGCGGGGGACGGCATGGCATAGGGGTTGAAGAACTGGGGCGGCGGGGGAGGTCCGGTGGCTTGAGGAGGAGCAGCGGGAGGAGGCTGGGGGGCCGGGGCGTAGACCTGGGGGGCCGGGGCGTAGACCTGGGGGGGCGGGGCGTAGACCTGGGGGGCCGGGGCGTATACCTGGGGGGCCGGGGCAGGGGGCTGTGGGGCGGACATTCCAGAGTAGGGCGGAGGAGGGTGAGGGGTGAAGGCCTGAGCAGACGACGGATAGACCGGAGGACCTTGAGGCACGGCGGGGGGAGGAGGGGAGAACGGGGCGGCGGCTTCCGCCGGGGGATATGCGTGGGCGGGGGGGTGGGCGAAGGGGGCCGAGGCCATGGGGGCGGGGGGGTGGGCGAAGGGGGCCGAGGCCATGGAGGCGGGGGGCGAGTGCACCATGGGGGGGGAGTAGACGGAGGAGCCTCCGTGGCCGTTTCGCGGGGAGATGTAGAGGGAGGCGCTGGACACGGACCTCCTGCTCTCCGGCGGAGGCTGCGTCGTGCGCGTCGGCGGGATGTTCACCATGGATACGGCCGCCGCGGGCCTCGTTGCCGCGGCGGCGGGCCGGCTCATGGGCTGCGGCGGGCGGAACAGAACCGGCGCCACGGAGGAGCGGGAGAGAGCGGGGCCGGGGGTGAAGGGTCGGGCGGTGCGGTTCAGACTGTTGGAACACAGCTCTGGGTTCGCGGCGGGGCTAGCGGGGCTAGCGGGGTAGTGGTTCTGGTGTAGTTCCGAGTGGTTGGCTGGGGGGGCCGCGCTGGCGGGCGGGCTCAGAACGACGCTCGCCCGAGTGACCGCCACCGACCCCCCGTTGTACATGGACAGAGCCGGGGGAGACATGTGGGCGGGGTTACCGTTGGGGCCGGCGCCGATTGGCGGATACCAGCCGTTGATCCCCTCCGATCTCAAGCCCGGATAGGCCGAGCCGTCCACTCCCGCGTATTCCGACCGCGGGCTTTGGTCGTAGTTTACAAACCCTGGACTCTGATAGGCCGACGTGTCAAAAGCCAGGCCGTGGTTGGCTAGCGGGGTGGTGGGCGTGGCCAGCACGGTCTGCGACGGGCAGGCGGCGCTCCTCCTGTCCAGCGTCTCTAGGTAGCCGGTGTCCCACGTGGGGTCAAAGGCCGCGGAGAAGCCGTCCTCGTCGACCTCGGAGCCGCTCTGGAAGGAGCTCCCTCCTTCCTCCTCCGTCTCGCCCTCGGTCTCCGTGCCCGCGTCGCCCTCCGCCTTGCCGAAGCAGGTGAGCGTGTACTTCTTGGCTCTCTGCCGGCGCTTCTTGAACATGAGCACCCCCTTGCTGTTGGGGTTGGGAGCGTCGGTGAGCAGCGACGCGATGGAGCGGCACTTCGTGCGAGCCTCTTTCACCTGCTTCTCCACGACGCTCTCTCCACGCTGCAACTCTGAGAGAGAGAGAGAGAGACATAGAGAGAGAGAGAGAGACAGAGAGAGAGACAGACAGAGAGAGAGAGAGAGAGAGAGAGACACAGAGAGACAGAGAGAGAGACAGACAGAGAGAGAGATAGACAGAGAGAGAGAGAGAGAGAGAGAGAGAGAGGGAGAGAAATGGAAAATATGAGTAAAGATGCTCTGTCTTTACTCCGTCTCTGGTAGGGAAGAAGAAGAACAGACGTGGCGATAACATCTCTGGCTTGGGAAAAAACTACTTTGTTATTAGACGGATAACAGGTTGTATCCATTGGCCAATCGACATTGAACATGTTATTCGAATAATGGCAGATTTCTGATTTCATGGCAGTGACTTAATTGTGGATTTTGTTTTTATTGGTTTACTGCAATGACTCTCAAAGTGCGGTCCAGGGAAAATGTTTTAGAACCCCTGGTTCCCTGTGTTTTTTGAAAAGGAGATATTTACTTGCGACCCAATAAAAAGACTGTGAAACACTGGTCTAATGCAGCTAGCTGTGGGTCATTAAAATCAATTAAAACAAAGTTGGAGAACCACTTACTGGATTAAATCATACTTCAAGCAGTGTTGTTTTTGGCAGAAAATGTCTATTTTAGTTCAGTCATAGTCTTTGGAATGAAACTTAATTTAGTCATATTTTGGTGTTAGTCTAGTTTTAGTCGACTAAATGTCATAAGATTTTAGTCGACTAAATCTGCAGTTAATTTAGTCGACTAAAATGTATTTTGACGGGCCTTGATTCCGCCGTAATGGCTCATTTTACACACAATAGCCGATCTACAAGCTCACAACGTGTCGCATTGCAACGCGTTGTGAGCTTGTATTGTTTGCTTGTATTGCTTGCTCGTGTTGCTTGTATTAACATTTTAGTCTATAGTCGACGAAAATCTTTCGTCTTAGTTTTAGTCGACAAAAAACAACACTGACTTCTTAGTATGAAGTATGAAGTGTGTCATAGAAGTCTGTTCCGTTGGGACGTAACGGGTGACCATTTTGGTCTTTTCATACCTTTTGGCACACCCTCGACGATCCTATTCTATCATCACCACCCTCCCTCATAACACACAAGACAAGACAAGACCCGTCTGTAATTAACTATATCCAGATGGGCTATATTGAACTATAGCTTGATTTATATTGACATAGTATACAGTATTAGAAAAGTTCCTCGCTGGGGGGCTGACTGAGGATTAACAATGACAGACAGCAGAGTGTGTGCCGAAGGATTTAGACACGCAGGAATTGTGCCTACTTTCCTTCGTTGAGTGACTCACTCACTCCAGGAGGGTTAGATCAGGCTGTGCGTGTGCGTGGGTATGTGTGTGCTCGGGTGCGTGTGTGTGTGCGCGCGCGCGTTGGTGTGTGTGTGAATCTATTTGAGTCTTTGTTATCTCAGTGGGTCTTTAATATCTCTGCTCATCTCGCATGAATAACCTCACAAAAATGCACAATGGATATACATTAACCGCTGTCGCATCCACTTCCAGGCTCTCTGTGAACACACTCAACACAGACAAAAGACACAGCGCACAGGGGGGGGGGCACATATACAGCTCTCTTCTCTCACAACAGAACAGCGGGGGCAATAATATTCCATTTCGATGTTTTTCAATCCCAACAAAGAGCAGCCAGATCATCCGCCCGTGGCCCGGAAACATCAATTTAACCGAGGAAAAGGGCCGAGTTATAATCTTCAAATGTCCCATATTCATTTATATTTTTTGTATGGAGGATTATTATTTTCGCACAGTAACAGAGCCATCATATCAACCTGTCCAGAGCAGTCGAATGAAGCGAGGCATCATTCATTACTGACTTAGTCATAATATCACATTCCTATATTCCTGCAGCACACGAAGGGACTGAGCCCTAACGAGATGGAAGCCATTGAAACCCATTTTGGTGTTAGCATTATATGTTATGCTTTAGCTATTGAAAAATAGCAGATCTACAAGCTCATAGCGCGCCAAAGAGGGGCGCGCTACGAGCTTGTAGGTCTGCTATTTTTTTTAAATCAAAGAACGACTTAGACATAGAAACATAGCTTTTTCAGAAAACTGTCAGCGTGTAGAAGACATTTTTTAGAATCTGATCTCAGGTCAGAATGGGTTAAAAGCCATCCTCAACATTACACTGACTGAAGGCAGTTTCATCAAGATCTATAACTTCAGTGCTCACCAGATCAAGACACGTTATCAACGTCAGTACAGAGACCGCAATGCCAACCTGTATTATAACAGAACTTCAGTACAGAGACCGCAATGCCAACCTGTATTATTACAGAACTTCAGTACAGAGACTGCAATGCCAACCTGTATTATAACAGAACTTCAGTACAGAGACTGCAATGCCAACCGGTATTATAACAGAACTTCAGTACAGAGACTGCAATGCCAACCTGTATTATAACAGAACTTCAGTACAGAGACCGCAATGCCAACCTGTATTATAACAGAACTTCAGTACAGAGACTGCAATGCCAACCGGTATTATAACAGAACTTCAGTACAGAGACTGCAATGCCAACCTGTATTATAACAGAACTTCAGTACAGAGACCGCAATGCCAACCTGTATTATAACAGAACGTCAGTACAGACTCAGAGACTGCAATGCCAACCGGTATTATAACAGAACTGGAGCCAAAGACAACCCCATGGTTCCATCTGTAGATGACGCTCAGATCAGAGTTACATCACTGGAGCAAAACTAACTGTTTGCTACAGTATTTTGCGATTGATTTTGCCCTGGCAATGTTCAAGTGTTCAAGTAAAGTCTTACTGTATACTGTGTGCGTGTGTTTTGTGTGTGTCTGTGTGTGTGTGTGTGTGTGTGTGTGTGTGTGTGTGTGTGTGTGTGTGTGTGTGTGTGTGTCCTTGAATGTATGCGACGTGCGTCTTACCTGTGTAGGCCAGGCGTTGGGGGACCCTATGTCCATCTACACAAGACCCTGAAGGAGTTATGAAGTCCCTCATTTTGAAAGTGAGTATGTATTTCTAACCTGCCCACACACACACCCACATACCCAGTCACCCAGTCACCCAGTCACCCACTCACCCACACACACACACACACACACACACACCCACGCAGACGTGTGAGAGATTGTTGGGTCTCCCAGCCTGCGTGCGCTTCCTGCCGTGGGCACCGGGGGCAGCCTGTTCCGATGACCCAAACCAATGATGTCACCCTCTCTATGTCAGTCACCCTCTATTCCTGTCTGTCTGTCTCTGACAGACATCACACACCTGTCTGGGCTTTCAAAATGCCCCCCCCCCCCTCCACACACACACACACACACACACACACACACACACACACACACACATACACACACACACACACACACACACACACACAGACACGCACGCGCATTTTTATTACTATACTTGTGAGGACATCATTTTAGGACAGCATCGTTGTCAGTGACAACTCGGCTAATTGTGTCGTGTGTGACATCGCCGCACAACATAGCAAGTCATTAATGTAAAAAATAACCATTTAAAACCAACATTTGTATTGGAAAATGATTCTCACGGTGTCTCTTTCTGAAATTCTACTATACTTGCAGGGACATCTGGTACTCATTAGTATAGTAATACAAACACAAGGACAGGGAGACCCCCATGGTGTTGTTTAGACAGCAGGGCATTGTGTGTGTGTGTGTGTGTGTGTGTGTGTGTGTGTGTGTGTGTGTGTGTGTGTGTGTGTGTGTGTGTGTGTGTGCGTGCGTGCGTGCGTGCGTGTGTGTGAGTGAGAAAGAGTCACCAGAGACAGTTATAGAGATCAAGCTCTGAGGTCATAAATCGTCGCTGATCTGCCATTCTCTGCGCTGCTTTCGACACCTGCCACCCTTTATCCAACTGTAATGGCTCGTGTGTGTGTGTCACAGTGTGTGTGTGTGTGTGTGTGTGTGTGTGTGTGTGTGTGTGTGTGTGTGTGTGTGTGTGTGTGTGTGTGTGTATCATCATACATCATCTCATTCCGGTCAATCACAATTTGCGTCCTCACTTTTCCGTCTTCACTTTTAGCTTCAATATGTCTGCCTACTTTACTCAGCCAATCAAATCATCGCTATGGGGCGATCAGCCAAGTGTAGAGTAGGAGAATAGCGACACGCTTTGATCTCGCCGCAAAGGGGGTTCCAGACATTGCTCCTATGGCTGGAACTATCCCATTGAGATAGAATGAGCACTTCCGCATTCCATTGTTACAATGGGAGTCAACGCTAGTGTCGCCACTCTCTTACTATAGATTACTCTGGTTCACGCAAACCGGGAAAGCTGGACATAGGAGGGGTTAGCGCTCCTCAACAAAGTAACAACATAATAAAAAAAGATATATATGCAAGACAATAATAACCTTGGCGCGTCTGTATGTAATGTGAGAAAGGACAGGTCCCCGTCGACAGTCGACAGCCTGTCACCATTGTCCCTGGCCTATGAGGAAGCCCCGACCTGAGCCCTGTGCTTCAGAGTCCCTGATGTCAGAGAGGACACACTTCTCTCATTACCTGCAGCGTTCAGTAGTCATTACTTCAGTCACAGCATAGCTATTCATTCCCCTCATCCTCTAGTAGTGTCAACGGATCAGTATTATGATCGCCATCGTCGTGTTTAGGGTCAGACGTTAAATGTCAAACAAACATGAGTGTGACTATCTGAACTGATGTAGCCTAAGCATGCAGTGTTGATTTCGTCGACTAAAACTAAGACGAAAAAGGTTCGTCGACTACCTTTTTTCACCGACAAAGACTAAATGGAAACTAAATGAAAACTAAGCCACAATGACTATAACTAAGACTGAATATATTGACAATTTCGTCAACAAATAAAAACTAGACAATTTTTTTAGTGAGGGACTAGTGGACAAGAGATCCAGTATAAGTCATTTTACACTTGGTTGCATGCTGAAAATAGCAGATCTACAAGTTTGCGTGTCAAGCTGCGACGCGTAGTGAGCTTGTATAGATCGTCTATTTTCAGCAAGTGTAAAATCAGCCATTACATCATCAATGCCGTCAAGATACATTTTAGTCGACTAAATCAACTGTAGATTTAGTCGACTGACATAGTCGACTAAAACTAGACTAACACTAAAACATTCCAGGTGACTAAAATGGCACTAAAACTAAATTAAGTTTCACTCCAAAGACTATGACTAAACTAAAATAGAAACTAGAAAAAGTGCCCTTCCGGGCACAGGTCTCCACCAGGTTATCCACAGATCCGTGCAGTTAGAGGTAAAAACACTTTTCGGCCAGTTATAGCGCCACCTTGAGGCTGAGTTGAAATTGTTCATGTGGCATTTCGTCCTCGGCCTAGTGGGAATGTGGGTGCACAATTTCATGGAAATCACGCGATGTGTTCATGATTTGCAGCATTTTGTTTGAAACTGAGCACTCCTGTGAACTTTGGAAGCCAATCTTAACCAATCAGGATGGAGTCTGATAAATCTGAAAGACCCGTTTCGTTGAATGGCTCTAGAGAGACTGTGTACCAATTTGCGTGATGTTTGGACAAAATCTGTAGGTGTACTGTGCAAAAACTTGTTTTGCACAAAGCGGCCTCCTGGTGGCGCTATAACAGGCCGTTCTGGAAAGTTTGGGGCAGAGGTTCATGGTTGGCATCCAGGGAGTGTGTGTGCAAAATATGGCATCGACCGGGTTAACGGTGGCCGAGATTAGCTGTTCACGGACACACGGACGGACGGACGGACGGACGGACACACGGACGGACGGACGGACGGACACGCGGACGGACGGAGTGCAAAACATACTCTCCCCACATGCCTTCGGCCTGGTGGAGACAATAAAATAGAAACACTAAGCCTAAGCATACCTGAGGAAGGTAGGTGCATGGACGCTTTCATCCTCAAAACACCACTGTGCAGTAGACAGAAAAGTGACTCTTTCTTAAACACTTAAACCCTCTATTCTCAAACAAAAGTTAATTACTT
Organism: Protomyctophum parallelum; assembly: GCF_964188405.1. NCBI lineage: Eukaryota > Metazoa > Chordata > Actinopteri > Myctophiformes > Myctophidae > Protomyctophum > Protomyctophum parallelum. Next base: position 11,556,111 of record NC_139719.1, read on the forward strand.
GGACCTCTTTAACCATCAAATGTCGTAGCCAAAAAATTGCCGATCTGCAAACTGACAACATGTCAACAACAAGTAGCTTCTTGGAAATAAATCTGTCAAATAATTCTAGTGGAATTAAAGTACAATATTTGCCTCTGAGGTTTTAGTGCAGTAAAAGTATAAAGTATCAAATAACTGGAAACTGGAAAATTGTACGTATAAAGTAAGTACAATAGAGCGTCGCAGTCCCGCCCCCTACCAGGGCCCAGGAAATGATTCCCCTGTTCATTTTCCTCTTAGACATTTCAAAAAGTAGTTATTTAAAGACCTTTTAAGCGTCGTACAAAGCGAGTTGTCATTGTGAGAGAAGTCATGACAACAAACACATTTATTATTATTATTTTTTCCTTCTTTGAAATTATTTGTTTAGTCCAAAATATTGTGTTTGTTGTCATGATTTGTCACGACTCGAGTTGGCTTTGTATGGCGCTTAAAAGGTCTTTAAATAAATTATTTTTGAAATGTCTATGGGGAAAATGCATGGGCCTGGCGTCGTCATGAAAGGGAGCGGGACTGCGACGCTCTATACTTGAGTAAATGTAGTTATCCCACTACTTTTGAAGTAACTGACAGTTTGAGGAAGGTTTGTGGTTTCATTTCCAAATCATATAACACAGACAAAACCTGCTCTTAAAGTGGAACTTTAACATTTTCCCAAATATATTGTCATTTTCCCAACATAATATTATTCCAGATGATCAGATCGCTACACCTATAAAACACATCTTCCCCAGAAATAATGCTGATTGACAAGCTCAACTGGCATCGTGATTCATGACATGAGTGACATGTTGTGAGCTTGTGGATCAGCTATTTATAATAAAACATAAAATGGGGCTTGGTGGTTATATGGGCAAAAGTAAACCCTTAAAAAAAAGGATGATTGCAATTTGTAAAGGAAAACGGGTCAATGAATTAAGTAAATTGAAATACGTTCTTTTCATTTTAGGGATACCGAAAAGATTTTCACTGGCGGTAAATGTCATTATCCTATGTCTGATTAACGTCATATTATGTGAGTGCATGACGTACAGCGTGCATGCACACACACACACACACACACACACACACACACACACACACACACACACACACACACACACACACACACACACACACACACACACACACACACACACACACACATAGTCAGCTGTGTGGATCTGTAAGTCACAGAGCTATGTCTGCCTGTGTCCATGAGACTGGTTCAAAGCCTATAAATATAACACTGACAGAAGAGATAGATTGGGGTGCATGGTGGCTTGGGGCGGAAGGGGGTGGGGTTGAAATGCCTCTGTTGTATATCACCATGTGGTTCTCAGATGTTTTGAATGTCCAGGCAGGACCGCCATAACTCTCGAGGGTGTATAAATTGGGTCCATTTTGGTTCCATTGTGTAAACAAAACGGACCCTCAGAGTGTCGTACAAATGTCACAAAGTCTTGAGCGTGTGTTGTGTACATTGTATTGTCGTGTACAAAATATTCGGGTTTAAATTCTGGGCGGGAATCCCTTTTGGTGTTTTAACTAAGCATTATGTTATACTTTAGCTATTGAAAAATAGCAGATCTACAAGCTCATAGCGCGCCACCGAGTGGCGCGCTACGAGCTTGTAGGTCTGCTATTTTAGAAGAATCTTGAAAATGCGGCACACATCTTTGAATATATATTCTTTCAGAGCGAACATGTTTTTTATTTCGACGTCAGGCCTAATTGGGTTAATGGTGTGTACACTTGCACACTCTCATGAGTTACGAACCTGTAAGGGTCTACTTGGAACCCCCTCAAGAAGGAACCCAGAGGGGCCCTGCCTGGACCCCACTTTGAGAATCATTGTGCCAAGTCACAGTTCTACACAAAAAAAACTGAATGTCACTTTTGAGGGAGGTTCACCTTACAGCAACCACAAGAGGGCAGATTTCAGCTGTTTAATGACACTTGACACGCCTGACAGCTGTTCAAATCCTCCACATAAACTCTAAAGCCAAATTCCGATGCCCCAAATCATCGGCCACTCGCTCACTCACACTCGGGTCACTCCAGCATACAGGCAAATCATGGTGAAATTGGTGACCTGCCGAAATATGTGACCATCTTGTGGACTTCACACAAGTCTTAAAACATGTGGCCTAAATACCGCTAGGTTGACCAATTTTGATTATTTATGCTCGGACACATATAACATTATGTCTACATAGTTGTCACATATTTCAGCAGGTCACCAATTTCACTGTAACACCACCGTGCTGGAGTGACCAAGTGTGAGTGAGCGATTGGCCGGGATTAGATGACTTATATGATGGTTTATGATGATAAGAGCACCCCTCACTTCACAACGGGTGTGATTTTAATAGTTACGTTTGACCGGAGGCCAGGGCAACTTTCTGGCGCATCCAGAGGTAACCATAAATTAATATAGCCCACTTGTTCAGGACCTGTCTGTCTGTCTGTCTGTCTGTCTGTCTGTCTGTCTGTCTGTCTGTCTGTCTGTCTGTATGTCTGCCTGCCTACCGGCCTGCCACACTTTCCACCTCTTTTTTCTTCTTTTTGTTGTGGTTGGTAATGTAGAAAACAAGCATATAGATTCAGAATATTAGGCTAGTGTTCTACGTCTTTGTGGAAACCAAATGGACCCTCACAGCAGGTCACAGTAATCTGAGAGCGTATATTCATTTTACACTCTCAGAGTTAAATGAACTGATGATTTTAAAAGTGTAGATTGGGGTACCACCAGAGATAATTTAAAAAATAAAGTTTGAGAAAGAGTTTGAGAACCACATGCTTTGAGATCAACAATTATCTTGTGTGGAAAGTGGTAATGTTTGGCCTGAGGGTGGCGCCAGAGGTAAAGTCACGGCGTCATCCAAAACGTTTTGAGGTAATTCATCCATCATGTCACGAACAGCAAGTGCACCCAGCAGGTTTCCTGTAGACTCAGGAACACATTCTGTGTGCCATCATGCCATGACACCACCATGACACCACCATGACACCACCATGACACCACCATGACACCACCATGACACCACCACCACCAACAACAACAACAGAGGCACAAAGTGACTCTGTTGTATCCCCATAGGCCCATACAACAGAGTCATACAACAATCATAACACTGAGTCATACAGTGTTGTATCCCCATACAACCTCTCGCTCACGTTTGTGACAAATATTGTGAAAATAGCTACAAACTCAACACCTCGTAGTGCGGCTATTTTCGCAATATGTGCCTGGAACCGAGTTGAACTAAATGTGCAGTAATGCCTCGACCCCTACATATAATTATGTGCTTGTCTAGGGGGTGGTGGGGGGGGTTATTTTTGGGGGGTTCCCAGTTCACATTTGATTATTTTGGGGGGTCACTCACGGCGTGCTAGGTTGGGAACCACTGTGTTATACAGTAGCCTACATACGGCACTGATCGGATATGTGGCTGCGCTAAGGTTTCCATTTGTCAACAATACCGTAAAACAAATCTACGAAAAATAAGGGTCGCCCAGAAAAAAAGATAGAATCTCACTGCATATACAGTATGTACAGTTCTTTGTATATTATATTACAACCTGTGTCACAGCTGTTGTATGAGCTTATAGGAGCTGAGAAATGAGAATTTGAACTTGTAAGATGAGTGTGGAACAAAGTGTGCATATCAATTTAAGGAACACGTCTTTTGGTTTCTAAAACAAGGGACGGTTGGAAACCCTAGACGGGGGTCCCAAATGGACCCTTATAAATAATACAGGTAGGGAGAGTACGTCCCACACTCACAGCATTCATAAGATTTTATAGAGCAGGTTATACTCTAAAGTAGGTTTCAATTTTCAATATATGCCTCTTGTTGATGTAATTGAGTATTGTTGTTAACCTATATGCCTGTGATGTTTTCACGTTTTTGGGGGGACTACAGCTACTTATTCGAGAGATGACTTCCGCACACCCGGTTTAATTTTACAGCAGGTGCGTATAGGTCCTGGCAGAGCAGCAAACGTTTTAGAGAAGGAGGGGAGACCCGTACACCACCACTTGATGGTTCAAGAGGTTTATTTTGATAAGAGTTGTAGCAACGTTTCGGCCTTTCGGCCTTCTTCAGGCCAAATGGAGCCCTCGATTTGTATACTCTCTCAGAGTATACTCTCAGTGCGGTTTGAGAACCACATTGACATACATGGATCGAAGACAGTGCATGTACTCACACACTGACAAGTGAAATGGATGGAAGACAGTGCATGTACTCACACACTGACAAGTGACATGGATGGAAGACAGTGCATGTACTCACACACTGACATGGATGGACGACATGTGCATGTACTCACACACTGACATGGATGGAAGACACGTGCATGTACTCACACACTGACATGAATGGAAGACTGTGCATGTGCTCACACACTGACATGGATGGAAGACATGTGCATGTATATGTTTCTTTTCCCTTTTTACCGACTTCATGATGAATTCCTGGTCTGTTCTTTGGCTAGATAGAAGTGTATATTTGTACGTCTCTAAATGTTTTTGATGAATTGAACAAGGTGGACCCTCTTGTAAACGAGTGTAATGCTTTATTGGGGTCGTCCGCTCACAGTTAACAGTTTTTTGTATTGAGTTTGTGCTTGAGATGTACTGTAATTCTGCAAACTGTTAATAAATCAATCAATCAACGTATAGGCTACTCACTGGCTTGCCGTGCCTTCTCCATGTAGGTGGTGGACAGGTCCTCGCTCATGGGGCTGTGCTGCGGCCCCACCATGGGCACCAGGCCGTGGGCGGAGCCCATCAGCATCAGCGCCTCGCTGGCCCGCTCCCGCGACACCAGCGGCACCGCCGACGACGCCGCCAGCACGTACGCCGCCTCCTGGAAGCCGCTGTCGCCTTCCTCGCCCAGCTCGCCCTCCATCCGCAGCGGCGCTCCCCCCCCGCCGCCCTCTGGCGTGCCGGGGGTGAGCGTGTGAGGGGGGACCATGGCGTGTGTCGAGGAGGAGGTGAGCCATTCGTGGTCGTTCTGCTGCGTCGTGGGGGGTTGGTAGACCACCTCCCGTCGCGGGACCCCCGGGAGGAGCGAGGAGCCGTTCAGCTGGGACTCCAGCCCCGTCTCCCACGACCCGTGGCCCTGCAGGGAAGCCCCTCCGTCTGGGGCGCTCTCGTACCTGCACGCACGGGGACAGAGTAACGCAGTGGGGGATTTGTTTTAGAATCGGTCGTTCGGTCCTTTTCATTTTGTTTTAGTCACATTTTAGTCACCTGGAATGTTTTAGTGTTAGTCTAGTTTCAGTCGACTAAATGTCATGAGATTTTAGTCGACTAAATCTGCAGTTGATTTAGTCGACTAAAATGTGTTTTGGCGGGCAATGAAAAACACTTGAAAATAGCCGATCTCGTCGTGAGCTTGTAGATCTGCTATTTTCAGCATGCAACAAAGTGTAACATGACTTGTACTGGATCTCTTTTCCACTAGTCCCTTCCAAACATTTTAGTCTAGTTTTTAGCTTAGTTTTCATTTAGTTTCCATTTAGTTTTCGTCAGTGAAAAGAGGTAGTTTTCGTCAGTGAAAAAAGGTAGAGCGCCAAAAAATGATTGGCCGGAATGTACGTGATGATGTAGCCTATACCGGTATGTATGACGATAAGAGCGCCCCTCACTTCACACGAGTGTGATTCTTTTGTTATATGCTTTTAGCCCAAGTGTATTACTGTCATCCATGCTGTTACATTGTTCTGACTACTAGTATTCAATCAATCACATCTCATCTCACATACCCGCTCATCTCCGAGGTCTCCGTCTCCTCCTGGCTGTCGTGGCGTGCTGGCGAGCGGGCGTGCGGGTGTGGGGGCGTGCGCCGCGGCCGGCGGTGCGTGGGCGTCTGCGTGTCGGCATCGCTGTCCGTCTCCCCGTAGTAGGCCTCGCTGTCCGGAGGGGAGGTGACGCACCGGGCCGGAGCCCAGCTGGGGAGGGACAGGGAGGAGGAGCAGGGCGGAGGCGCAGGGAGCGGGACGCCCGGGAGGGAGGAGGCTCTGTGGAGACAGACGGAGGAGAGGAGAGGAGAGGAGAGGCCAGAGAGAGGATAGGTTTGTTATGTTGGATGAGGACCATTATTTCTTTGGTTTTGACTTCCATTTGCGTCTGTGTGTATAATATGCACACAGCCATGTGCAGACGTGTATCTGGGCGCCTGTGTGTGCATGACATCAGCACATTTTTCCCCACACAGACAACTTTGTGCGTGCGAGCTTGTGCGTGCGCGTGTGCGAGCGTGCGTGCTGACCTCTTGACCTTCAGGTTGAGCGTAGAGCTCTGCATGTCAA
>NC_139719.1:11564952-11651452 GCF_964188405.1 Protomyctophum parallelum
TGCTGTCTTTATCTGCATGCCCTGGTCTTTAAACCCTGTCCACTCACTCAGTTGATTGGACGTGCACAAACACACCTCGCTACAGGAACATAATCATAGATTTTACTTTACTTTATTTGTTTATTTGGACAAGACAATGCATATTAATGGACGTCACATGGACGTAAATGCCCTGGTTATAGCACAGTTGCTAATTGTCATCCGCAGTCCTACATAACATTACATAGGGAACACGGCATTAAAAACAAATACAATACATATAGATACAATACAATATAGATAGATATGCTTAACCACTTGTCTTTCACCAATACTACTAATACTAGTGTCTTTTCTCTTTTCTCTCTACACCACCTCTGAAAATATCAGATCGACAACATCACAAACAACGTCCCAAGGTATAGTGCATTGTGTGAACTTGTCGATCTGTTATTTTCTGGGAAGGTTTTGCGAGAATGCGCAGGTGGCTATGGGGTTATGGCGTCGTTACGTTTGTGCATGCCGTTACAAGAGAAAATGGTAAGCAATGGTCAGAAATGGTCAAACACTGCCAAAACCTCAAGCGCACAATTTTGTATTTTCGCTAATTGTTGTATGACGACGTACTGTGTCATATAATAGGGCTTACGTGGTTAAACACGGAAACAAGCGAGCACAAATACACGCACGTGCACCCACACACACACACACATGCACATGCACACTAACACACACACTAACACTCACACAAAACAACCGATGATCAGGGAGGGGGGGTTTTAGACAGCTGCGCTGCCATTCTGGACTGGGGCATGCATGCTTGTAATTCACCATGTGTTGGCCACAAACCCAAAATAAGACCTGAGAGGTCAGGAAATCACCCACATTCCCAGTCAGACACACACAAGACACCATGGGAACTAGTGTGTGTGGACAATATACTGATGATCTGTTTTACTGTAGATTGTATAGAACAGGGGTGCCCAGAAGGTAGCTCGTGATCTACCAGTAGATCACACAGGCTGTGCAGGTAGACCACATGACATGCCCCTAAAATATATAATTTAAATAAATAAAGTATTTTTGGTATCTGCCACTTATGAATTAAGGTGACTTCATTGGATTGACATAAAAAGGACGGCTCAAACCCACAATGCAATAGTTGTCAAAAATGTTTACAAACATTAGTACAAAAAAGGGGGGGAAAAGTGCATTCGTCTAATACGTGACTACTTTGAGCAATGGGATAATATATATTTTTGGTGAGTAAATCTGGTTGAGCTGGTCATTTTAAACCTAGCTCTCAAGTCAAAAAAGTGTGGGCACCCCTGGCATAGAAGAACACCATATACAGTAGATAGAGAAACAAAGAGGCCATTTTAAATGTCAGTGGGGGATCTAATTGAAGTGTCATGTAAGCATGATGTGTGTGTAATATGTGAAATGTGTGGCCTTCATGTGTAAGTTAGAGAGTGAAAGAGAGGGGGAGTGACAGATAGAGAGGGATCGAAGGGACAGAGACAGAGAGATTGTGTGCGTGCGTACGTGCGTATGTGCGTGCGTGCGTGCGTGCGAGACAGAGAGAGATGGAGGGGGGTGGGGGGTCTTTTTCCATGCTGTGCTTCCAGTACCTCTTAAATGGTCTATTCTAATCCTCCGGTTTGCACTCTACTCCCATTTGGGCCAACTGAGCTTATCTCGGGCATGTGCAACATCCACGCACACACACACACACACACACACACACACACACTGACTGATCAAAATGTCTAAGGTGACCTTTATCAGTTTGAAGATATACAGCGGAGTGGAGAACGGTCCGATCGCTTCCAGCCATGGGATCATACTCTTATACGATCTGTGTGACTTGACCCCGTGGTCGAAATAAGAAGTTACGACGGCTTTATGAACATTAAAGCGTCTGTGAGCGAGGTCGCGTTCCTCCTTTCCAGAATAGCTTTTCTTATTAGAGAGTTACATTCTGCACTGTCAACGACCGTATAAAGCAGACCCACAAATGCCCTGCGGAGAGACAAAACGCCAAGCTCCTCATCCCTGTGCTTATCGTGGACTTACGGTGTCTCACTGGCATGCTGCACTGACAACGCAAAAACAAAGTCATTGGCCACTATGTGCAAGTGTATACACACCAGGGCTGGACTGAGACAAATATTCAGCCCGGACATTTTCACAGTATTTGGCCCAGACTGGCCCACCACAACCAGCACGCATGATACTCTACTGACCTTTCGAGTCAAGGCCCATACAAATATTAGTTGAAATACAAGCTCTTAACACCACCACATTTATAGTACAACATCAATGATACACAACCAACTCATTTAACATTTGGCCCAGAACCGGCCCACCAGAGGGTCGGCCCACCGGGCATATGCCTGGTACGTCCTGTGGCGCAGTCCACCCCTGATACACACACACGCACATACGCGCGCACAAGCACGCCGTCGCACGCGCGCACACGCACGCCGTCACACGCGTGCACACACTTTTTAATCACGTGTTGCTGTGCTCTCCCATTCTACAGTCTTGTTCTGTACTTTAATTTTACTCGTGAAAAATGTTTTTACTGTATCTTCTCGTGCATTTCCCCTACTGTATATGTTTGTTTTTATGTTGTCCAGCACTTTCGTCAACCTTGGTTGTTTTAAATGTGCTCTACAAATAGAATTGACTTGACGCACGCGCATGTATTTTACAGATCACATCCAAACTATGTCATGTACATCCAAACTATGTTGTGCATGTACATACTATCTTCTTGTCTCTTCTTCGGTTTGTAATTGTATATATGTTCTTAAACGTAAACAACCTCTGATCTTTAGCAACGGTCAGATATGGCACCCAAGTCAGGTGACGACCACAGAGCACGTGATCTGTTGGCCCATATTAACTAAACCCAAGTGAACTGTGTTGAATCCAGCTAAAGTTAGCTGCAGTATACGTGACGTCTCATTTTATAGTCAAGCTTTTTACACTTGACTAGGCCACTGGTTCACAAAGGGAGTTCCAACGGGTCCCCTGCAAAATGAGGAACAATTTAATTTAGCAACTTATGTTCGTTATAGGCCCATAGCCTTAACTAGCAACACAAATCCTTTCTTATGGAGGTCCCTGGCACAGAATCTTTTCAATAGGTGTGCGCAACTAATATCAATTTGGTAGTTCTTGACATGAAGATGTCAAGAAAATGACATGGAAATATTTTCAAACATTTGCATGAGTCTTCTAGGCTACTCTTACAACATAAGCCTTACAATTTAAACCTATCACAATTTAAACTAAATGGATGGAAGATATAGATAAAGACAGTGTTCAATGGCTATCTAGATTTAAGTGTAATATTATAAGAATGATGAATGAATATAGAGGAACTTTATCGTGCTGTATTTGTTAAGGCAGGTGGACAAACAATCTATGAATTGCAGCAGGCCAGGAAAGAACCAGCCTTCCTTTGGGTGTTTTAGGACCAAAATGAATGCTTCAGACAACCCATTCAAACTGCAACCATGCACTATGAGGTGTGTCTGAACGCACGTTTCACTATCCATTACAGCCTCAGGCCACAGCTAAATCAATCCACCGCGTTGCGGTCATTTCTATAACCACAAGCGGAAGCGATGCAATTAGATCTGCCACTCACTCACTCCTCATGCAGGCAGCAGCCCCTAACACACATGTACTGTACAGGTACCGTACCTTGGCCACCTGTAGTGGCTTCTGGTGCTCTGCTCCTCCTTGCAGTCTGAAGCCCCACGGGGCTCCTCCAGACAGGGAGACCGTGACCTCCTCCGCCACCATCCCTGTTTTAATTCAGAATGTACAGTATATAATAACGTGTTGCTGTCCCCCTTCTTCTGTTTCTAACACGACGTGAGATTGAGTGAGGCCTCTGTGAGTGTGTGTGGTGTGGTGCTGTAGCTTCTGTTCCTATTGCCCAGTCACTCCCACCACCCATAAAAGAGACAGGGTGGGTATCTGCTTTTCATCTGCTCACAGTGTGGGAATGCTGTGTCGGCGGGCAGGCGATAGGGGGTAAGAGGGGCCAGAACGTGTGTGTGTGTGTGTGTTTGTGTGTGAGTGAGACCCCCAGCCCGCTCCCTTGCATTCAACAGCTTGCCATGTCACTCTTCGGTGCTCCAGTACCATGGGGATACTTCCTGATACACCGGCCCGAAATAAACCGGCTGCACCAACTCCCCCGTCTCTCCCCCCCCAAGCCCCAGCACAGCCAGCCACCCTGCCTGATGGCCTGGGCCTGCAATCAGGGCTCACAGGCAACGCTGTCTCCACCTGCCCACAGCACAACAGAGATTAGAGAGATTGGAGGGGTTATGAGGAGGGGTATTTTAGGAATGATCATTGATTGATTGAGTTCAACTGCTCCACAGACAATCTGAGAGTGTTCTCAACTGTGATTTCAGATGGCCTATTTTTGAGATCTACTGTATTATTGATAAGCTCTGGATTGTATTATGAGAGGTTTTGGCAAACAGAGGAATGCAAATAGGGGCTGGGTTCTTCAACAGAACAGCTGGGGTTCCCTGAGTTAATAGCTGCCAATCTGACTGACAGGGAAATGTTGTTATTTTGTCTGCCCCCCCTCCCTCCCCTCAACATTTTGTCTGCCAGGGATATGTTGTTCTTGGCCCCAGACCCCCACCCCCCCTCCCCTCACCACAAACATTGAAGACCCTGAAATAGAGAGTAGTACCAACAAATGTTTGTGTTCACCATATTAAAATTAGCATCATTGTATAATCGTACCACTGTACTGAAATCAATCAATCAAACACCTCAATCACTGCTAAGATACCCATGCATAGCCTGATTATCAGACTCTGGAGCTGTTGTCCCCACGACCCGACTACGGATAAGTGGTTGAAGATGGATGGATGGATGAGCCACTCAGTGGAGTGGGCAGGGTCTATGGGCTTGAACCAGGCTAATTAACCCATGCATAGATATAAAAAAATCAATCACAGCGCATCTTTTCCGGGACTTTGTTGTAGTAGGCTACTGTACCTGTCAAAATACTTTGTTAATGTCAATGAAGTCCGTGATCACAACACCAGAGAGAGTTCCACAAACCACGTTCATCCCAGATTCGGCTCAAACCAATTAAGGGGTTAACCTAATTTCTTCGCTCGATCTCGATCCTATATCACTAATGTGGAACGCCCTCCCAACTGCCATTAATAAATGTGAATCCCTAGACTCCTTCAAAACTGTTCTCAATGAGCACTTACTTTGAGTACTTATTTCTAATATAGGCCTATTATGATTTCCTTTATTTAATTTTATTTTGCATAGAAGTTTATGTATTCTGATGAATTGAAAATGGTGGACCCCCCTGGTGTTAACAAGTCTTAGTGCTTTTCTGGTTTTATCCTAGCAGATTTTGTATTGATCACCTGTACTTTTGTTCAACTACAATTGTTAAATACAAATTTCAATCAATCAATTGCAATCAATCAATCAATCAATCAATCAATCAATCAATCAATCAATCAATCAATATGTTAAGAATCACATATAGCATAAGCTACTTTCACACTGGTTTTAGATCAGGTTCTACTAGATGTAAAACCACTAGAACCTGATCAGAACCATAGATATCAAACTGATATATCTATCTATGGTTCTGTTCTGATCAGGTTCTGATGCCGCGACGCAGTGGCCGGATGTGGACGTGGCACAGCGGCACAGCAGTTCCGGTGAATGTCCGCTTGCGAGAGAGTGAACGCCATAGCCCGGAGGGACGGCGGCGCTGGGCTCCACACATGATTGGCTCGCTGGTTGTCTTCGCAACCGCACCGTAATAATTCATTTATAAACTACTTAAAACCGTGTGTGATTATTTTGCCAGAGTTATCATTCGATGCAGCATTTTACATAATGTGGTCGCTTACATATATAGATAATACATTTTATAATAGTAATAGTCAATTGGTTGATTGATTCATTAAAAAAAAAAAGTTCATGATGTCAAACATGGCGTTGCTAGAGAACCGTTAACGAATCACAATTAACGCGACCCGCCCGGGCTATGGGATGCAGAACCTCACCTCGCCAGCAGCAGCCGTGAGGGGAAAATACCGAAGAACGAAGGGATTACCGGGAACAGGACGTTACATTGTGCTTCTATATCAGCTTTTATTTGGACGACCACCCGGGTTTTGACAGTCCGCTCCGCGCTGGGGACACCGTCACCATTCACCACGCCGTCGCAGGTAGGTTCTGAGCCGGGGGACGGTGCTCGTGTGACATTCCCGACTCGTTTGAGAAGGGGGAAAATATAATAATATAGCATTCCGGGAGGCTAGGTGCTGGCTGCTAACGTTACATCCTAGCTTAAAGCCCAGCGTCAAGGCTATGGAATGAATGCGGGGGGGGGGGGATGCTAAGCTAACCAGTTAGCTAGCTAGCTAGCCTCCAGCTGATCGCAACAACTCCTGCTGTCATCGGTATCTCGAGTCTTTCTGTTCCGTGGCGAACTAAACTATAGTGGGTGAGTTTTGTGTTATGTACGTTTCACACGATTCGTGTGTTGGTGGTAGCATGTAGTCCATACTGGCAATATTATTATATATATATCTCCATGGGTTTTGACAATTGACACTATCACACTATAGGCTGCTAACTTATCATCAGCTAGCAGCAGGGCGACAAGTTAATGCGGCACTGTCTGCCTGGACTGGAGACGTCCCCGTTTAGCTCGCTTGTTGTGCTACAACAGTGCTAGCTTAGCTAGCTAGCTCTTCAAGGTAACTAACATTAGTAAACAGTGGCCTCTGACACTGACAGCCCACCTAATGTGTGTTCTTATGAGGAGTCTTGCCTCTGACATTATAAGAACACGCTGCTGGGTGATTTAAAGGGCTTTATTATGTGTTGGCCGGGGTCTCCCGGATTAACATCCAATAGCTATAGCTCACTCAGCTGGCTGCTATATTGTGTGTGGAAGCCTATAGCTGGGACTGCTTTGGGTCAGTCACTCAACACACAGGCCCGTCCGTCACGGTAAATAGCCGCACGACTCCAGCGATTGTGTTTCTTCTTTTCCCCTCCGTGTGTGTGTGTGTGTGAGGCACCTGTACACCGCTGAATTATTCACAGGCCCTGTTCAGGTGTGCCTGTGGTGTGTGTCAGATGATACTTCTGGAGTCAAGGAAAGACGCAGACTGAGTAACTTGTGTACAGTACACATCTGTCAGTTATGACTGGGGCTCTGTCTGATCTCTTCAGTGTAATCCTGGTCACTGGCCAGGTTTGAATGGCCTTCCAGTTTAGTTACTGACCTGGTCAGTGATGACACCTCTGACCATCAGAGCCATGAGTTCAGTTGAACTCGCATGATGTTTAGATTGTTCCCCTTGTACTGTCCACATTGTTGCGAGAGTACACAAGGGCTGTCCACACACCACGGTTGATTGATTTATTAATCTATTGAACAGGAATAATATAAATATACATAGTAGTATAGTATACTGTATATATACTCCCATCTTTCCTAGGGAAGTGACATTAGAGGTGAGGTAAGAAACCCTAGAGGAGAGAGCCGAATATAACTATAAAGAGTAACAACGATAAGGATCTGTAAACATCCTGTTTGACTCTAAGGAAGATGAAAGTTGAAACGTCAGTCTGTCTGTGTCACCTGCAAAACAATGCAACACGTGCAGACCAGTTGAGCGCTCCAGTATATTATTTTACTTTGGCAGTATAGTCTCTCCTGAAGTGCCCATGCAGGTTATTATTATTTTCTCTTCGGTAAACATGTTGAATGACTCAGTAATGTGTTGAACGTGACACACATAGTTGCATCCTGTACATTCAAAATGGACTTATTGATTAGGCTGCCAGACAGTGTTTATATTATGGTTAATCAAATCACTCTGAAAGTCATACCCAGCGATTTAGTTATGTCATTGTCATTATAGTCGTGGTTTGGAATGGACTCTGTCTTCCACTTCATTTAGAACAAATTATCCATATTTATAGTTATCATTCTTGGTGTGGACAGCCAGTTTTGAGACTTATCACAGAATACTCATGTCTGTAAATTTGTGTCTTTTGTTGCGCTGTTTAAAGCCATAACCACACCAAAGGGTCAAGGCGGTTTTAGCGTTGTCCCGGCGGTGTGATATGTCTTGTTGCACGTTGACCCACGTTGACCCTAGTGATTCAACGCATGGAATTCAATGGCCCCAAACCACACCAAAGGGTCAAGACGGTTTTAGCGTTAACTCCTTGCAACCGTTTGGACCCAAGGAGTTGCATGGTGACCCTTTGTTGTGGTTTAAGGGCTTAACATAATGAGAATCGTGTACACCCACCCAGTCGCCCACTGAGTAAAGTGCAAGAAACCGAGTTAGTGTGTCAAGCCTCTGCGCTGACTGACAGTGACACACCGACTATTCATGGAACAGTTGGTGGGTAAGGTGAGGGTGTGGTCAGCACAAACAAGAAAAGCTAATAAAGGTGTTTCTCACAGTACAGTACAGTAAAGTAAAGTACAGTACAGTACAGTACAGTACAGTACAGTACAGTACAGTACAGTACAGTACAGTACAGTACAGTACAGTACAGTACAGTACAGTACAGTACAGTACAGTACTACATAATGGCTATTCTGTCACTAAAGAAAGTTGCACACTCAAGTACTCAGTTCTGCAATCTTTTGGGTATGGACTTATTTGTGAGTTGTTAGTGCAGGCGAGTGCCGCATATGAGTTTTGCTCACATAAATCATCATAACATCTTCTCTTGGGAAGATAAATTGTTGCATAATATTTCAGTCAAACGTGAGCAATATGCACAATTTCTTCTAGAACCACTGACTGAACTGCACATAGTTATAGTTATGTGCGTTACGTAACGCACATCAAGGCGAAGGCCTGCCGATGTGTGAGAAGAGATCGTCTGATCTCTCGTTGTACCTGAACTCCAACTCCCGCTGCGTTTGAGGCTCTGGCTGTTGCCTTGTACCAGCAGGCACTTCACCCCGCTGAGTTTGGAGCACTGCTGTGTGGGCAGATTTGCCTGTATGCAGGAATCTGTCATAACAGTTTATTTTTAACACTGTTACCTTGCTGCACTCGCATTATAAATTAATACTCATTATAGGGGTGCAGCAGAAGTAGTTGATTTGTAATTCACACAATAAATCCTAACCCAACCCTGAAGCTATTTAAGACCATAACATTTTACACGATACAGAATATTATGTGGCAAGCGGCAACTCCTAATCTTTAATCAAGCACAGTGGGGTTGGTTTCTATTGGCAACAGTGGCAGTGTTCTTCATTCTTGCCCGTCCCACTTTTCCCGTGAGATGGATTTATTTTCTCAGCAGCGTCACTAATAACCCTGCAGTGATTGATTATAACTTGGATCGAACATTTCTTACAGTTAACCAAACGAATGGAGTCATCAAAAGGCAGTCAGAAGTTACTCAAGCAACCAACCAGCCGCAAAAAAACATCCCAAACCCCACAATGACATCTATTTAGGCTACATTATACAGACGCAGAAGCTAATGCATTGTCTGCAAATAAAACATGTCACATGAAGCAATTATGGTACCAAGTAAGCTTGAGAGATAGTTTTGTTCTCTATCTAAGAGTTGGGGTGTCTGTCTTGTTATTTGGCTATGCAGGAGTCTAGTCACTATAAGAAGGTTCGTCTGTCTGGACTCTGGAGCTAATATTGCAAACCAACCAC
The DNA here is from genome assembly GCF_964188405.1 of Protomyctophum parallelum. Classification (NCBI taxonomy): domain Eukaryota; kingdom Metazoa; phylum Chordata; class Actinopteri; order Myctophiformes; family Myctophidae; genus Protomyctophum; species Protomyctophum parallelum. The sequence continues at coordinate 11,574,675 of NC_139719.1, forward strand.
TGGACCCAATCGGCACCAAGTAATCAGGAAGTCAATGTGGGGTTCTGTTTGGGGCTGAAAACAATGTTGATCTCTGACGTGGCTGCACATGTCCTATGATGTCAGTCCTCTATGAGTATGACATGTTTGTCTTACAAGTAATTTTTTGGGGTGCAAGGTTATTATAGCATGATCACAACCCCATTGACATTAAAAATATAAAATTTAATTTAGATATTTCAAAAAGTATAATACAAGATGAAATAAATAGTACTTCTGTGGCCTTCTGCAGCATGCAAACAAGATTTGCGAGAATTGGTTCAGACAGATAGACGCACACGCGCATACAACGCATATATACGGCTAGTCTGTTGCAGAGCCACGCCATACAACATAGTTTGGGAACCTCTCATCCAGATGTGAATGCGGCGCTATATTTTCAACAGGTTAAACCAGCTCATTTACCTTCATTCTCTTGTCAATGATCGTTCCTCTTGAGCAACTGTTGATGATTATGTCATGATCTGACCCAGATTTAGGCATGAACTGAGGATGAATGTAAACCAGCAGACTCGAATGGCGTCTCCCTACGGCCAACCCCAGCCCGGCTACGGCCAGCCCAGCTATGCTCCCCTGGCAGGGGGCTACCCTGCTCCCTACAACGGCCCCACGTCGGCCTACCAGCCCGGGGTTCCACCGCAAGGTAAAGTATAGCTTTACTTTAAACACATAAGGTAGTCTACACCTACAGTATACTGCATCACATAACAAAGCGAAAATGGTAAATGGTGCATTTGTACTACACCTTTATCCAAGGCGCTTTACAATGATTATTGCGCATTACGGTCGGCAACTTGCTCATCGGGAGCAGTTAGGGGTTCTGTGTCTTGCTCAGGGACACTTCGACAGTATAACTTTGCGGGAGCCCGGGATCGAACTGGCCAAGCGGGCCCGATCTACTGTACCTCCCGGGCCACTGCCGCCCGCAAGAGTGAAAACATGTAGCCGATCTATAAGCTCACAACGTGTCACATCCCGACGCCTTGTGAGTGAGCTTGTAGGTAGGTTGGCTATTTTTGCCGAAAAAATATAATTGAGGTTTTGGGGGATGCGAAAAAAATACGGGCGCCATATTGAAAGTGATTAATTTGTGTTGTTTGTGGGTGAGCTAGTAGGTGAGATAAACATCATCAGATTGGCAGTTGACCCAGTCCTATACCTCTTCCCTCTGCATCCAAACGTTGAGCATGCTGTCCGTCACTGTTCTCCCACTCATCTCTCCTCCTTCGGCTTCACAGATTTCCCTTCTTCACCTCTATTGTGCTCGTCTTCTAGTTCTCTCCCTCTTTTTCTTGTATTTCAGGTTACACTCCTTATGCAAGCTTTCCCTCTAAGGCTGTGGCAGCCAATCCTGTCCCTGACCTGTCTTCTCCTCTTGACTTAGGTAACTGCTTCCCCCTCCATCTCTCTCTCTTTCGCCGGCACGATTCCGACGAGCCGCTCCGTGTCCGAAACGGTTGAGAAATGACAGAGTAGAGGTCCCTCTACTGTACCCTCTAGACTACTGTACTGTACTGTTACTGTACTGGCACACCCAAAATCACCATATATACAGTTAATATGTGCATGTGTGTTTGTGTTTGTTAGGTTGTGCACAGGTGGTGAAAAACAACCATGCTGTTTTCGTGCTCAGACACACACACACACACACACACACACACACACACACACACACACACACACACACACACACACAGCTCCGTAAGGGAGTGGTTGCAACACTCAAATGTGAGACGACACCAGGTTGAAAACAGTGGTTAAAGGACTATACCGGTGGCGTGACTTGTACTCTATGGCCCATTGACCAAGACTCACTGGATACTAACTAGCCATCGTAGTTGTACACGTTGCAAAGACAAATAAAGACAAATAAAGATCTATCTGTCTATCATTGGATCATTCTATACATTTCAGTCGGGTATGGAAATTGAAAACAAACGTATAAGACATACAAATTAAATTAAAAGTAAAAATATACAACACGAGACTGAGTAGAGAATGTTTAGGGCATTGTTGTTCCTGGCTCTAAGGATATTCAGGTCACTCAGTTGGGGGTCTGAGGTTTCTTTTTTCAACATGCCAACAACCACAGCCATCCTGTGAGTGCAGGCGAGCGCCTTGCCGTCACGCTCTGCTATCTTGCCCACGGATACTAACCATCAGTCAGTGGCACTATATTATTTTTTTCTTGGTTTTTCAACGGTGGGTGAGATTGTCCGCGAGGTGTGCCAACCAAGCGTTATTGATGGCACTGAAGGATGAGTTTGTCGCGTTCCCAAAAGAAGCACACTGGTCGAGGCTGAAGGCAGGAACCGTTCTTAACGTCCGAATGCGAACCCTGGGCGATCTCCTCCCAACTGTTCTGTTTTTTTGTTCAGGTTCATGTTCAGGTTTATTTGTCATTTGTATAGATACAGAGTATACATACAATGAAATTTATTTTGCTCAGAGCACTCTCAGTCTTACATACACAGGACATAAACAAACATCTATAGTGCAAGAAAAGACAAAAACAGGAAAAGAAAAGTGCAAGTGAAGTGAAGTGCAATACAGTTCAAGGTCAGCTGTTCAGCAGCCTGACTGCCTGGGGGTAAAAACTGTTACTGAGACGGGTGGTACGAGATTTGATGCTCTGGTAGCGTTTTTTGGAGGGGAGTAGTTTGAACAGGGTATTTGCGGGGTGGCTGGTGTCTTCCATGATGTTATGGGCTTTTTTCATACAGCGAGTGGTGTAGATGTTATGGAGATTGGGTAATTCTGTAGTGCCGATGATTTTAGCTGCTGTTTTAATGGTCCTCTGCAACCTCTTGCAATCCTGAGCGGTCGTGTTACCGTACCACACTGTGATACAGCCAGTTAAGACACTTTCAATTATACAGCGATAAAAGTTCACTAGTCCTTTTGTACTTAAGCCACATTTTTTAAGGCGCCTCAGAAAGTACAGTCGCTGCTGCGCCTTCTTGAGGATGTACTCGTTGTTGAGTGACCATGTGAATGTGTCTGTTCTTATTTATGTGGTCCGGGCTTGTGCAGTCATGCAGCCACGGACAAGTTTGCAAAGCTGTGCTTCAAACGATTGTCATGTTGGCGCTTTCAGTTCCATGTTTATGTTTACAACTCAAGGCGGAATCCTTTTTCAAGCTTTAGTTTTGTGCTAAAAATGGCCATAGCCACTTGCCCAAATGTGCCCAAATTCACCAAAATGTGCTGACCTCATCACATTTGTGATGATTACAATCATGAAAACCCCCTAGTTTGACGTGTCAAAGCATAATAAAATGTTGAATTTTTTGCCTTTTATATAGGATCTAACAGTGGTATGGTCACATATAAACCTCAATACCGACAGCCGGTCACCAAGTGCATTCATTCATGAAAGTATATTATATAGACCATATTTTAGGCCAATAAAAAAATATATATATACCAAATTTCCCACAACACAACCCCGGCTGTCGGACTATTACAATTTGGAATTGGTCTCAATTATATTGTCTCTGCAGAACTTCATATTATGAAGAGATGGTGTCTGTGAATTCATGGTCGTCTCAAGGAAGAACATGTCCCTCTCCCATTCGGTGTCTCTGAGTTCCTCTGTGCAGTGTGCACCTTTTGGACCGTACTTGTATCTCTTTGGTTGCAGGTTTCATTTCCTTCACATTGTTCACATACTGTAGCTATGAACCTTTGAAGTGCAGTGATTCCAAAACGTTTTTGTCTCTGTTCAGCCTAAGGTTTTCATTCACGGCACCCTGGAATTACATTGTTACTTTCTACACTTCATTTAGCATAATGTCATATATTTGTACATCTTCTGTAAAGTAGGCTATGGCATGAGGAAAATTTGAGATTACAAGTGTGATCCCAACGCGTAGAGCTTGTAGATCGGCTATTTTTGGCAACACGTTTTAGTGTAGATAGAAAAAGCGGGCCCAAGACTTTTAAGTGGATAAACTGAAGTGCTTCTGCGTCACCCACTTTGAGTAACCCTGCTGTAGTGTACGGGGGCGAAATATGAAATGGTTTTCTGACCCTTCCAAGGGCCAGAGTGGGTAGAACGAGTGGGCAGGTATCCGGATAGGTTTACCCAAGTATTACAACTCCAAGGATAAAAACAGATTGATCCACAGAGCGAGAGAGAGAGTGCACATTATTGTAATTCTCCGCTATTCTCTCTGCTGCAGCTTCTTTATTGTCTGGGCCATATATATATTATAATATATACTATAGGGCAGGCTTGGGTAATAGTAATCCGGTTAAACTCACACGGGAGTTAGAAGCGTCTAAATAAGCAGAAATGTTTTGCCCATGTTCTCTTCAATAAAGAATAAGATACACAGACCTATTGATTTGCGTGAGCCGTTTCTCTGCCTGCTCTGATTGTGGTTTAGTCTCCGGGAGTCGCCTGCTCTTCCTTGAGCCAAGGCTCAGTAAAACAGATGAGATTACTTATCCTGAATTGACAGTCCTGTTCTGCTTTGGCTGTGAGTTTGTTCAGTTTGTTGCTACAGCCAAGTCTTCCTCCTTGACCGAGCCTTGTGTCTTTTGTTCTTTTTGGTATAACGTTTTAACACATTTAGTTAAATAAATGTCCTCGAGTGAAACTCAGTCCAAGACATCACCAGTGAAACGGTTTGTTCAAAACTACAATGCAGCATGAATGCAGTGAGGCAAACAAGTCATCCATAATCATACAAGGATCATCGTAATTCTACGCTACAAGCTCTAAATAAATAATATCGTTAACAAGTAACAACATTACCCACTGAAGCCCTGTTTTATACTTGTGTGATGTAATGCGGTGAAAACGGTCGATCCTCAAGCTCTCAACGGGTCTCGATGCGACATGCCGTGAGCTTGTAGATCTGACATTTTTGACATTCCATTATACAGCATCTGGCGACCACAGTGGCGTGACCGCAAGGCCGTGCTTAGATATGTGCTCTAATAATCCCATCGCTTGTTTGAAAGATTGATTTCAGACGGTGGATTATGGATCGTCATGATCCAAAGTGATTAGGATTTAACAGATGGTATTTATTGGTAAATAAATAATCTAATCCAGGTGTCAACAGGGAGTCCGGGACCCCTAGGGGGTCCTCAGGGTTACTGCAGGTGGTCCGTCAAACAGTGTTGTTTTCGGCGACTAATACTAAGACGAAATATGTTCGTCGACTACCTTTTTTCACTGGCGAAAACGAAATGGAAACTACATGAAAACTAAGCTATGATGAGTCAGACTAAATATACTGACAATTTTGTCAACAAATAAAAACTAGACTAAAATGTTAGGAAGGGACTAGTGGACAAGAGATCCAGTATAAATAATTTTACACTTGGTTGCATGCTGAAAATAGTCGATCTACAAGCTCACAACACGTCACACTGCGACACGTTGTGAGCTTGTAGATCAGCTAATTTCAGCAAGTGCAAAATCAGCCATTACAAAGCCATCAAGGCCCGCCAAAGCACATTTTAGTCGACTAAATCAACTGTAGATTTAGTCAACAAAAATCGCATGACATTTTGTCGACTAAAATTAGACTAACACTAAAACCTCCCAGGTGACTAAAATGTGACTAAAACTAAATTAAGTTTTATTCCAAAGACTATGACTAAGCTAAAAATAGAAATTTGCTGCCAAAAACAACTCTGCCGTTTGTGTGATAGGATTAACCACTTGAACCCTCTAGCATCCCTATTATACAGTGTGGTCTGGAAAAGGTTGAAGACCCCTGATCTAATGCAGTGGTTGCCATGCCAAGGACCCCCAAATTGACACTAATTAGCCCGTGGACCCCCATTTGAAAAGATATGCCAGAGACCCCCATAAGAAGATTTTTACGGCTCTATCAGTGATTCTCAACCCGTTTAATTTCAAGGACCCCCCCAGTTTGACATGCATTAGTCTACGGACCCCCCATTTTAATGGCATTTCTATCTCCGCGACCCCCGATTTATATTGTAAAATCAATGTTAATTTAACTCTGAGAGTGTACAAATGTCATATACATTTGTCTACTCTCAGAGTTATAGACCCACAAGGGTCCATTTGGCTGAAAACTATCATTCAGGCTGGGGCCCCCCTGAAACTCCCTCAAGGACCCCTAGGGGGTCCCCGGACCCCATTTTGGGAACCACTGACCTAAAGAATGTGTGCTCTCTTCCAGGTCCTCCCAGGGCTGCTCCTACCTCTGGGGCCCCTCCACCGGTCTCGGCCCCCCAGTCCTACTCTCACTACAGCCCGGGGGACGTCCAGAACGGACCCCCAGCACCACCCATGACCCAGGCACCTCCCAGGTAATTAACACATTTACTGCTATCATTTATTGAAAAATTAGGACCTAATTCACGCCAGCATGTTTTCCAGTCGAACTCTTATTTTGAAAAGCCACATTTTCACTCGACCGGAAGTGGATTATCCCTGCCAGCTAGACGTTGCCAAGACAACCTTTGTTTACATGATCGATCTATGCCGGAGCACTGGAGAGCTCCACATCGCTGTCTCTGTGCCGTCAAAGAAACGCCGTTTTGACCAAAATGCCATCTGGGACAAGGAATAGGAGATACAGGCGATTGAAAGAAACAGATAGAATGGATTATTATGGCGACGACGATCTAAGACGAACAATCCAGTGCTGTGCTAACAACACAGCTAGCTAACCGGCTAACGTGAGTAGCATTATGGGTCGCTCGATCGAATGCACTATAAAAGCGCAATTGCCGAAGGGCTTCGGCAATGGTGTTAAGTGTCAGTATCAAAATTAGGCTTCAATTGCCGAAGGGCTTCGGGGAAAGTGACTGATGTTAGTCTGCTCAAACGTTACTCTTTTACCTGCTTTTTACTAAAACACTAACTTTACAAAGATGCCCAGAACATTGGGATGAACCTGTGTAGTTTATGGCTGCTCCAACAGTAGTGGCAACATTCAACTTTGGAGAGAAATGTAATGTAAAAAAAAACGCTGCTGTGTCTGAGACCAGAGCCATAGAGTAATGGTAGCAGTGAAAGGTCCTGAAAGATACATAACGTCAGTCTTACACAATACCCAATCTTTCTGTTATATATGGACACAAGGCTACTTCATACTTTAAATGCTTAGTATGAGGTATAAAGTACAGCAGCCTTGTGTTGTGTTTATAGCAGACTCCACACTCAAATGTGCACTTGCAGTTTGGGCAACTCGAAAGCAAACTCCACATGCCCCAACATTTTATTTACCTGCCACAGTGTCAACCCCTTACCCCTGTGTCGGATCTGTGGTTAGACTGGCATATTCACCGATATGACCAAATAAGGGCCGATCCGATACAGTATCGGGACATCTCTACTCTTTTTAAACAGTCTTGACCTCTGACATGGCCAAAATAGGGACCCCACCACCCAGGTTGGGAGGTTGGTCTGGTGCCCACCACCACCACCACACTGTGATGCTAAGTGTGTCTTTCCCTTTCTAGGCCTGCAGTGTCTCAGCCATACAACCAGGGGGCGGTCAACCTGTCGGGGCCACATCCCTCCTATCCCCAGCAGTATGGGCCACCACCCGGCATGCAGCAGGTCAACAATCAGATGACCGGCATGCACATTTCCTCCGGACCGCCCACACCTGCCGGACCAGGATACGGTAAGACTTGGGAGTTATATAGAGTGCCAAAGTCCTCCTGACGTCACTCGCTCATCCCCTGGTTCACGAAAGTAATTTCTACTATGGAGAATTACATTGGGTCATCTTAAAATCGTCTCATATAAGTATTGTGGTCCAAAAATAAACAAGCTGTCTCAGCGAGTCGGCGTTATTGTCAGGGAGGTGTCTCTGTATCGTTTGCGACAGTCAGTCACTCATATATGATACAGTCCGTTTCTAGCTAAAATGTAACTAATTCAGTAGCAGTATAACAATAGCTTTTTCTCTCAGTCAGTTGATTCTTCATATCCATATGATTGAAGCGGCCTGGATGATTTGTTTATGTTTCAAACACAGTTCTTATATGAGGCGATCTAAAATCCCCCTATGGGGATTACAATGCAAATAAAAAGTACATGTGAACTAGGGATGCCAAACGACTCATATTTGGCCAATCGACGTGTCGAGGCCGAAAATCGACGTGTCGAACGATTTTGTTCCTATTTTTTCTTAATTATTTTTATAATTTTGTTGTTGCTGCGCAGCAGTTGAGGAGAACACAACTATGCATTCCTTTAAGCAACACAACTTCTGCAGCTGCATCCATATGTTTAGAATTTGCATCAATGATCAAATCCCAATAATAAAAAATTAACTTTATTTTGTAAACAACGAAACTGAAGGAGCAACGGCGGCGGCGCTATCGGCTAGCCGCTAGTCTCAACTGAACTCTCAAGTGTCTGCAGCCTGTCATGAGCCCCGTAATGAACTGATACGGGACGCACGTTGTTCCGTATTTTAATGTCGGGTCGGGGAATAAATACAGTATGAATGACGGCAGGATTTATTTGAAACTCTGTGTACTGCTTTCTTCACGAGAAGAGAAGAGCACTCACCGCTCAGAACAAAGCAGTTAACTTGCATGTGACGAGTGGCACTGACAGGCGCAGCACAGCAGTGTCACACAGACAAACACGTACCTCTCCCATTTGGAAAACATTTGAAACGGCAACGTTTATAACATTTTACATTACAAAAAAAAAAAAATGCAAATAAAAACGATTTTTCGACTCATAAGTTTTGAGTCGCGGGAGGCATGAGTCGATAATCGAGTCGATTTTCAATATTTTTCAACATCCCTAATGTGAACCCGTGTATTTGTGCCCTCTACCGATATTGACGTCAGACTTCGGTGCTCTATCTATAGACCTTAAAGAGGGTTCCCACGCTCATTAAATTCCATTTTCCAGTTCTGGAAAAGGTGTCGAATTCTCGAAAGAAACCGGGAAGAAATATTTGGCTATGCATTGTTTTTTTTCTATTTATTTTGTTTTTCACCAAACATCGTGCGTGATTGCAGCCTATTGTGTATACCGGACGTGGGAAAAGAAAAATTAGCGATATACAGGCTCACAACATGCTGCAGCGTGATCCTATGACCTATGACCCTAGGATAGGTGATGTAGCAAAGATTTGGCATGACATTTGGTATAGAATTCAAGCATTCTATATTCTATGCTTTATTTTTTGCTACACTATGTGTAGGCATAGGAGGAAGAGACTCATTATTGTGCTGAATGATTGTTGCCTGGAAATTGGGCTAAATATTCTGGTAAAGTCTTTGGAAATGCATTGGTAAAAAAATGTGTGTAAAGTCTGGGGAACCCTGTCTAAAGCTCAAACATGACGAAAAATGTTCGTCGACTAAAGTTCTTTCACTGACAAACTAAATGGAAACTAAATTAAAACTAAGCTATGATGACTAAAACTAGCACTATATATACTGACAATTTGGTCAACAAATAAAAACTAGACTAAAATGTTAGTAAGGGACTAGTGGACAGTTTTACAATTGGTTGCATGCTGAAAATAGCCGATCTACAAAGCTCACAACGTGTCGCAGCTGGAAATAGCAGTAGATCCGCCATTTCCAGCATGCGTAAAATGAGCCATTACGACGACATCAAGGCCCGCCAAAATACTTTTTAGTCGACTAAATCAACTGTAGATTTAGTCGACTAAAATGTTATATTTAGTCGACAAAAACTAGACTAACACTAAAACATTCCAGGTGACTAAAATGTGACTTAAATAAAATGAAAAACTATTCAAGAGACCACGACTAAAACTAAATTCAAAACATGCTGCCAAAAACAACAGTGATGTCAAGCACCACAAACAGCAGATCTGTTATTTCCAGAGCGTGACACTAGCATTGCAACTAAGTGCATACATCAAGCAACAGTTCTGAGAAACCATAACATAATCATAGATCTTTGAGGCCTATCATTCAGCTAAGCATAACATGGGTTAGACAATAGTTTTCCTATATGATATATTCATATATATATATATATTTTTTAAAGTAATGTCACGCACATGTTTTTCCAGTGCATACGGCAGGCCTTGTTGACGGATTTGGAAGAGATTTTGACGGTCTGTTTCCAAAAAATGAACCAGTATTTAATGTGTAAAATCCATGATATTTATATTGGAATGAATGAGCCTGGCTGGAAAGTGTCCAAGTGGGAGTGTATTAAGTGGGAGAGGGTGGGGCTTTGCTAAAGGTGAATTACTGTTCCACTGCGGCTTGCTCACAAGCTCCAGCAATCGGACTCAAACATGATACTGTATGTCATTGTTTTATTTTTGATCAAAGTTTCTTTATTAATTTTCACACATGAAAATAGCGTACAACATTTTTGCGAACTTATTTCCCCCCCAAGTTCCCGCTCTGAAAGAGTCATTGTTGTTGTACATACAGTAGCAACTGTTGATTCTTCTATGGGCATTCACCATATTCTGTGAAAAGCCTTAGGCTTTTTTTCTTTTTTAGTTGAGGGGTTTAGGGTAGGTAGTGGGTAGGCTTTGAAGAGTAAAGAGTAGAAATCTGCTCGCTTTTTAATAAAACCTAGCTTGGCATGCCTTGACTCACTGCTTTTATAGCGTATTGGCTGGAGGATATTGGCAAAATATGTTTGTTAAAAATGTTTAAAGACTGCACGAGGTACTAATGTTTATTTAGGCCTGAGACCAGATTCTACAAAATTCATGACAGTTTTCAGAAAAACCTATGTTTCTGTGTCAGTGGTTCTCAAACTATTTCATGTCAAGGACCCCAAACATTATATGAAATTGGCCGCCGAGCCCTGTCTGAATTTTTTTTGTTCCAGGGACCCCCAAGAAGCACAGATTAGAGTTAAAAACATTCGCTCTGGCATAATATATATTCAAAGATTTGTGCCCCATTTTCACGATTCCGCGCTATGAGCTTGTAGATCTGCTATTTTTCAATAGCTAAAGTATAACATAATGCTTAAAACACCAAAAAGGGTTCCCGCCAAGAATAGGTTAAAAGTCCACCTGGGCTATAGGACAGCGACCCCAACTACAGTTCCCGTAGAACCATGGCATTGCGGCGCGACGCGTTGTGAGGTTGTAGATCTGCTATTTTCACTAGTTCTAATTTCTCTTTTGGGTCACGAGCTAAAAAGCTTGGGAAACACTGCATTAATGCAATACCTTCAGTGTCCCACTAGAAAAATCAGTCAGTCATTTTCCATTAGGATGACGTCATGATGACGAGCCACTGACCCCCTTTCTCCTTGTGTCTCCAGCACCGCCGCACAGCGCCGCCTACTCCGCTGCGCCTCCTCCTCCTCCCGCCTCCTACAGCCAAGCTCCTCCTCCTCCGCCTGCATCCACGGACCCCGCCCAGCCTCCCGCCGCCGCTCCCAGTGACGCCCCCGCCCCACCACCACCACAACAACCACCACAACAACAACAACAATACTACGGCGGCCCGCCTCCTCCCTCCCAGCACTTCGCCTCGCCCGCGCCTCCCCCTCCCGCCTCTCAGCAATCATACACCCCTGCTCCTCCTCCCCCTCAGCAGTCGTACGCCTCCTCCCCTCCCGCCGCTCAGCAACCAGCGTACACCACCGCTGGTGGTCCTCCACCTCCCGTCTCTCAGCAGTCGTACGCCTCCTCTGCTCCCCCTCCTCCCTCCTCCCAGCCGGCCTTCCCTCCGTCCTCCTTCTCCGGCCCCGCGCCGCCTCCCCCCAGCCAAGCTCCCCCGGTGTCCGAGCCCCAGCAGCAGCAGCAGCAGCAGGCCTTCCCTCCACAACCTCCCTACGCCTCTGGTCCTCCTCCTCCCGCGCAGGGTTCCTTCCCTCCTCCTCCCTCTCAGCCGGGCTCCTTCCCTCCCGCGGGTCATCCTCTCTCCTCGTCGGCCGGCCCGGGTCAGTACCCCCCTCCGCCGGGCGCCAGGCTGCCTCCCCAGTCCCAGCCTCCTCCGGGCCAGCAGGCCTCGCCCTACCACCCCGGCCCCCTTCCTCCCAGAGCTCAGATGCCTCCTCCTCCTCATCCCACCTCCATGGCCCAGGCCAACCACCTGCCTCCGGGACCGCCGGGCCCTCTGGGGCCTCCGGGGCCCCCTGGGCCCCTCGGGCCCCCTGGGCAGCAACAGCAGCCTCCTCAGCCTGGCATGCAGGGAGGATATCCGCCTCAGCAGAATGGTGAGGAGATGCTCGTAGACAGCTGTTTTCATGTCATGGTCCACCAGTTTAATGTGTGTTAGTGTTATTTTGATGAGATTTATATCTTGGGGACCCCGATCTAATGCTGTAAAAGTTCTCTGGGTCCATTCCGTTCCATTTGTATGCCCAGCCTCACAGAGTTACAGACCCACAAGGGTGCATTTGGTTCCTCCTAAGTGTTCTATCATTTAGCTGTGGACCTCCTGGAAGCTCCACCAAGGACCCCTGGGGGTTCCTGAACCCCACGTCGGGAACCACTGGACTACTTTTATTCACAGATTGACCTGTTGACATCCAGGGTTGGAACCCCACAGGTCCCAAACTGCCTTGCACATACATACTAGTCCCTCCTCTGTCCTTACCAGGCCCCCAGAGCGGCCGGGAAACGGGGAAGCCGCCCCACCCTACTGGCCAAAGCTGGAACTGCAGGCAGACGAAGCAAAAGAGCACGCAGCCGGGGTTTAACACAGAGCACTCGTTCATGAATCCATTCAGGCGCGTTCATGGAGGTTAGCACTTCCACATTTGGGCACCAAACTTTGTTGCCCAAAATCAAGAAAAAATGTGGAAGTAGAGCTTTCTTCTGGGTGCTTCAAACCATAAAAACATAAAAAGATAGACGCCTCCTTCGGCTATCTGGGGCGTGTGTTCTCCAGAGTAGGCAAGCTTTCCCCAGATTCCTTGCGAAGCATGAGCCAAGCCTTCCGCTCATCTGTCACAGAAAGGGATGTTCAGTAGGCCAATCAGAGGTGACGTACTGTACGTAAACATTGGTTTTCTCATGCAAATTATGGGTAAACGTCCGCACTTTCCGCTTGACTTCCGCCTTCACTGGAGACACATCGCTCCAATGAATGGCCAATGAGGCATCTTTTTTTTTTGAGGGGCGCTAGCCCCTCCTATGCCCCGCTTTGTGTGTGCGTGTGTACCCCATTAGTGATGATTTGATTGGCTGAGGGCTTAAAAAGTGAAGATAAAAAGTGAGGACGCCAAAAGTGATTGGCCGGAATGTAATGATGTATGATGATAAGAGAGCCCCTCACTTTTTTTTTTTTATATATAAAAAAAAAGTGGATAGATATATATATTTTTAAATATCTATGCTTCAAACGCCAATGAGCTACTTCCATTGAAATGAATAGCTCGGGCGGGGCAGTCCGCTCCAATAGTTATATTCAACTATATGGTCCTTATTACCCTGCCTTTGGTTTCTCTGAGGGGGAATAAAACAACAAACCCAAGCATTTTCAACACCGTCTCCAGTGTAAGATAAGTGTAGTGCTCTGTACAGGCCGGTGCCTCAGCGGTTCTCTGGTCCCCTCCAGGTGCATTCGGCCAGGTGAGAGGCCCACAGCCCGGCTACGCTCCAGGGCCCTATCCTGGCCAGCAGCCACCCAACTACGGGGCCCAGGCTCCGGGGCCAGGCCCCGGGCCCCCTGCTCCTCCTGCGCCACAGAAGAGACTCGACCCAGACTCCATCCCCAGCCCGGTGAGAGAGAGAGAGAGAGAGAGACACTCACACTCACAGGCCCGTCACAATTATTACATAATCGTCTAAATCGCAATTATTTGCGTTGATCACACTTATTTCTTTCATAATCGCCATATAATCGTTTCCCTGTTGAAAAATGTTTATACATGTTCAAATATTCTATAAAAAGAAGCAGAAATAGCTGATCCACACGCTTACAACGCGTCATGCGTTGTAAGCGTGTAGATCAGCTATTTCTGCCATATTTCTTTCTATATTTAATCGTTAATCACAATCATTGACATTTTGTGATACAGTTGTTCAGTTGTGATACGGCTTCATAAATCCCTGAGGGGAATTATGATCATTCCAGTAACCAACAATAAGAGTCTGCAAAACAGATGTGTCAATCCCTTTGCGATGCAACATTTTTGCGCCGCAGAAAAGATGAGCTATTTCTTCAATTTCTTAAAAATATCCTATTTCGGAAGATGTCTTACCTACCTTTACCAGGGTAGGTTGCTGTTTTTTATACAGTGACCTCTGTGGATTTTTATATCAAGTAGTATACTTGATGCGTAAAGTGTATGAAGATTTACCAATTAAATTAGAGGATTTACCATGCACGACACAAGTCTTAACGGTGTTAATTAATTTATCTTTTTGATATCCCTTGCTCGCTGCAGTAACCGTCTGTAGCCTTCTGTACATGTAGACCCAGCTCTGCATGTGCGCCAAACAAGACTACGACACTGCTTGAATCTGTCGTCTAGTCTGCTATAACACTAATCAATAATCTATAATCAATAACTACTGCTCGGTTCATCTCTGCACAGAGACAAATGTCTGCCTGCTAGTCAGGACAAACTGGCAGAGATTTCTCTTTTTTTTCCTTCTCACACTCATCTTTTTATCTTCCACTCTTCTCTGTATTTTAATTTCATTTTATTTTTTGCATAACCGCACTGGACACACTCTGTTTTGAAACTTAAAGCAAGCGTCTGACATGCCGGCTGTGCAGAAATCAAGACATAGAATAGACCCAGACGCTATCCCCAGTCCAGTAAGTCTCCTGTGTTGCCTGCCTTTGCCCTCTCCTCTGTGCTCTTGTCGCACTAACCCCCGACCTGCCCTCTAGACTACCTTACCTTCCTATCCCCCTGCCTAACCCCTCAAACCTCGCCCGCTGGTATTCAAAACGTTGACGATGGGCTGCTGTTGGATGTATCAACAACATATTGATATCTCAGTGTTCTCTCAGAGTCATCAGCAAGCAACGGAAACACTAGAAACGACATTTATAGACTTATTTTGAATGCCTTTGAGTCTGCCTTGCTTAACCACTATGGCGCTGACTTTTGCACAAGTTTACAGTAGACATTAAGAACAATGTTGTACTACTGGCCAGGCTGCATAGACATTTGTCCAAATTTGACTGAGGGACTGCCATTGGATTTCTTTTGAATTTTAGTTTTTTTCATGTCATATGAAAGCAGGGAATCATAGCGTCAAATTGACATATCAGTTGTTCAGTTTGACCTACCAGTTTTGGAGATGTGGCTTATAGAGAAAACAGCGAGTTGAGAAAACAGGCTTGAAAGGTTCACTTCTGTGGTCTCTTAACATTACACCTAGCTACATGTTTAAGCATTTATTTCGTACTTTGATGTTGATTTCAGCTCTGATATTTCAGACATGCTCTAGTATGTGAAGAGTCTGCCTGTGCTATTAACTCATTTTGGGGAAAGTTGTTCTCCTCTGGTGAAAAGCTGGAGGTTGCGCGATGGCAGGCTCTCAGTCAAATCTGGTCACATTTGTCTCGGAACCATGAGGACTATATGAATCTGATTTTATTCGTAAGTTCCGTGGTCATTTGGGATATTAACATTAATATAAGATTTCAAGCAGCAGATGGGACAGTTTTTGTACCACATCAACAGTATATACAAATACAATACCATCACTCGTGGGCAAAGTTTTAAATAAACATACCCGATGAAAGAATGGTGGTGTTTAAGGACTTGCTGATTAGGTCTTTATACAACAATATTTAACGCGCTTCAATCTTGATCTAAAAGGTGAATATTTCCCCTCGCCTTTAGCAGAAAATAAATAGTGGATTTTCACTGAACTCCCCTGAGGCAGCCCATCTCAGCTTTGACACACTTTTAAGAGGGTTGCCTAGTTTCCCCACAACAATCACCCCCCCCCCCCCCCACCCTCTACCCTGCATGCCAGTCTGCAGTGTTTCACTTGCCCATGGTTCATACAGTAGCTTCCGTGGCATGCACTGACTGAGCATCCTTCCCCCCCCAAGGATGTTTCCATCTGCTTGTTTCTCCAGGTGTCTGTTGGGGTGAGATGGGGAGTGATTCTTTCATTGTAGCTCCAGTCCTGGGATCTGTGCGCACACATTTCATCTGCTATTTGTTCCTGGCCGCCACCTTGACAAACTATGGGATTTATTATTGTATTAGTGTGTTCTCTCTGTGTGTGTGTGTGTGTGTGTGTGTGTGTGTGTGTGTGTGTGTGTGTGTGTGTGTGTGTGAGTGTGTGTGTGTGTGTGTGTGTGTGTGTGTGTTAGAGTTGTACCGATACTGGTATCGGTTACTCGGGCCAATACCACCCTCAATTACCACCCTCGTACTCGGAACCAGCCCCGATACTTTGACCCGAGTACCAAAACATCCAATTTACACTAGGCTGAACGAATGCAACCGGAGCAAGTCTGACCCAACACTGCAGCAAATCACTAAAAACAGACGGTCTACAAGCATAAATGACAACAAGTGTAGATCAGAGATCCATCTGCATCTATGAGGAAAAAGGGGGTAAAATAAGTGTTTACTCAACAAAAATGAAGTACTTGTATCGGTACTCCGTATCGGCGAGTACTAAAAATTAAGTACTTGTACTCTTACTCGGTCTGAAAGAAATGGTATCGGGACAACTCGTGTGTGTGTGCGTGCGTGTGTGTAGGATTGTGCGCAGGATTGTATGCCAGACTTCTCCTGCATGCGTGTTCCGTGTAGGTGTTTGTGGAAAACATGTTGAGTTGTGCGACTGAGCGGCGTGTGTCTAAAGGCTCTCCTGTCTTACCTTGTCCCCCCCCCCCTCCCCCCGCCACTCTCCTCCCGCTCAGATCCAGGTGATTGAGGACGACAAGGCTAAGGGCGCCGAGCCCTTCACCACCGGGGTCAGGGGTCAGGCCCCGCCCCTCGTCACCACCAACTTCCTGGCCAAGGATCAAGGTACTTTAATTATTTATTTCCCATGTCCATATATATATATATGCGTACCCCGACGCTAGGGGACACCGTATATATACATACCCGAACGTATACTCCGTCTATATAATGGTTGAGTCCCACAAAGTCCCACAAAATATAATCATGGTGTAAAACTGTAAATGACTTTTAAAGTGAACGCGTATGGTAGCACCTGGAACTGGGGTTTATGCTAACAGCTACTGTAGCCGCAATTATAGAGAATTATAGAGTTATTGGGGCTCAAGAGGTTAGACCTCCATGTAAGTTATGTGAGTTCACAAGATGGTCAAACATGTCAGCAGGTCACCAATTTCACCGTAACACCGCCATGCTGGAGTGGCCGATTGTGAGTGAGCGAGTTGCCGAGGTGTTTTTGGTGTTGGAATTTGGCTTAAGAGCATGTGTACTTCCTGTAGATGTCTTCACGTGCTTCCTCTGCGTCACTGTGTGCACACCAGTGTTGTTTTTGGCAGGCGTTTTTTAGATTTAGTCAGTCTTAGTCTTTTGGACGAAATGCTTATTAGTTTTAGTCACTCTTAGTCATATGGAAAAATGCTTAATTAGTCTTAGTCAGTCTTAGTCATTTCTATCCTTGATAGTTTTAGTCGACGGAAACTCCTAAGGGTTTTAGTCAGTTTTAGTCATTTTAGTAAAAGGTTTTAGTCAAAAATTTAAAAATGTCTTTAAATAAAATGTCTATAGCGTACAGGTATTAATTAGAGCTGGGACTCGATTAAACAAATTAATCTAATTAATCAGAGGCTTTGTAGTTAATTAATCTCGATTAATCGCATTTTAATCGCATATCATTATTTGACCCAAGAACTGTGAGAGAGCCATTTTTTTAAATGGATTTTGGTATACTAGTGAATCAATGAATAGTGAATACATAAGTTTAAAACATTGTTTTTGTAGTAATAATATCTCAAAATTAATAATTTATATACAGCTTTTCTGAGTACCCAAAAATGCTTTACAAGGGGGACATGATAAATCAAAAACAACTTTATTAAAGGAAAAACACTAAGTAAATAAAAATAAATAGCTGGGGAAAGTAATATTGAAGGTTTGGATGGTGGGGGCATGTCTCTGAGAGTTTTGGGGAATGCATTCCACATGGTTTGGGGGGGGCTTCAATTGGTGCAGCAAATATGTGACATAACCATAAGAAAACACCTCTGTGTTTCTTCTGTGGACATACAGTAACAGCCATAGCAGATTTTACATTTTATTTGGCCATAACCGTTTAGTTAGAAACCATGTCATCTGGTCGGGTACTTGAACTGCTACTGGGAGTTGGAATAACATTAGCTCTGATCCATAGTGTTAGAAGGAGGAAAGTAGGCTTTCACATCTTTTTTATGTTAAAAACGAGGGGCTGCACAGCCTGCACTTCCGCGGGTGTGAGTGAGGGGAAAGGATCAAATTAAATACCATAGAACTCCTGAGTCCTAACTACGCTATCGACCAGAGCTACTGTTGTTGATTGATTTTAGCTTCGGTGCAACATGTTTCGCATTGAGCCGATACTGGAGGCTTGACGAGGTGTGGTGATATGTGAATTTGAATAATTGCACACAACTGTGCTGTAATCCACGCTATCATCGGATAGCCTTTTAAATCCTATTTCCAATCCACGGGGACAAGCAAAGTGATCTCACGGAGTCGAAATGGGACTGTGTGTGTGTGTGTGTGTGTGTGTGTGTGTGCAGATGGGTGTGACCAACAAGGAGAGGAGTATAGCGGCGAGAGCAGTGACATTATTGGCGGAACATTTTCATGCATTTAAAACTTTGTTCGTCAATCCACTAACATTTTCGTCTAGCCTTGTGTTGTCAGCCATAACACACACACGTCTCGTCATCGCGTCAAACAGAGCTAATTAGCTCGTCAGCGTCAGTCTTGTCCCGAATTATTTGAGTGTCGTTCGTTTTAGTCCGTCTTAGTCCTGGAAAAAGGGCCGTTGACGTTGTCATTTACGTTATCGTCAGTCCTGACGAAAAACAACACTGGTGCACACAAACCCCTGTGAATGGTTTGTAGTTTGAGTTTGTAGTTTATACATCGTGTGTCTGAGCAAATTGGTATTTTTGCCCTATGCAAAGATTAAACTCCCATTGACATTGATCATGTGACATCATTATGTGGACGAGCAAATCGACATGTGTGTCGATTTGATCGACAAGGTGCAATCGACAAAATCTTACACTACGTACATTACGACGTGTTGTGAACTTATTCTTGAATATTTATTATTTTATAGATTATTCTTTCTTCTCATGATCAGTTAAATCACTTAGTTCGTTCAAGTTTTGCACCAGTCTTGCCTTTCATAATATGATCATTCTTGCCGTGTAGATGTTTTGGGTGACATTGTCTGTGACGTGTGTCTCTTGTTGCGTTGACCAGGGAACGCCAGTCCCAGCTTCGTCCGCTGTACAGCCTACAACATACCCTGCACATCCGACATGGCCAAGCAGTCCCAAGTACCGCTAGCCTGCGTCATCAAGCCCCTCGCCACACTGCCCGCGGACGAGGTACCTCACACACTGTTGTTTTCGTCGACTAAAACTAAGACGAAACATATTTGTCTACTACCTTTTTTCACTGACTAAAACAAAATAAATAAAACCGAATCTATGATGACTAAAACTAAGACTAAATATATTGACAATTTCGTCAACAAATAAAAACTAGACTAATATGTTAGGGAGGGACTAGTGGACAAGTTCCAGTTTTATTATAAATTTCTCTCTAATCCATTCCTGACTTGTTTTTTGACGTTCTTTGTGTTTCCTCCCAGGCCCCTCCCTACGTGGTGGACCACGGGGAGGCGGGGCCTATCCGCTGTAACCGCTGCAAGGCCTACATGTGCCCCTACATGCAGTTCATAGAGGGAGGACGCCGCTTCCAATGTGGATTCTGCAGCTGCGTCACAGATGGTACGTCTCAGAGTCCTCGAGTCCTACACATGGTCTATTAACCTTTTTTTAAGTCTTCTAAATCCCGAAAGTTTTCAGAAAAACCTCATGTTTCTATGTCAGTGGTTCTCAAACGTATTCATGTCAAGGACCCCAAATATATATGACATTGGCCGCCGACCCCCATCTGAAAATATGTTGTTCCAGGGACCCTCCCAGTAGCAAAGATTTGAGTTAAAAACTCGCTCTGTAACGATATATATTCAAAGATTTCAGGCACATTTTTCCAAAATAGCAGACCTACAAGTTTATAGCGCGGCACTCTGTGCTGCACTATGAGCTTGTAGATCTGCTATTTTTCAATAGCTAAAGTACAACGTAATGTACTTTAAAACACCAAAAGGGATTCTCAGTCGCCGTGACCGATTTCAGTCATTTGGATCCCATAGAAGCCCAGACGTGTCTTCTATGGAAGCAAACGTTGCACAGCGAAAGTAGCCCAGCGTCCTAGACACATCTGGGCTCCTTTTGGCTATCATTTTAAGATTAGAGCATTTGGTCAAACTATATCAGTACGTGCAGAAGCATCTTCCATAAAGTCCTAATGGTCTAGGATAGTTCATAAAGTAAATCACAGATTGAGGCTTTGGCATTTGCCTTTATGAACTGTGATTTCATCACCTTGGCAGTAGCCTATGTAGAACAGCAGCAACATGTTACTAAAACATCATCATGTTAGTACATATTAGGGCTTTCACTTCTAGTGATTTTTACTAGTTAAATAATATTGGTACATTTAAAAAACTGTGTACATTGGTGACTATAATCTATCATTATAGCTGATCTTGAGGCCTACAAAAACAGGAGAAAAGAAAAAGCCTTCTTTCTTTTTTCCCCGCGTGAGGCAGCTTGATGTACAAGTACACCCCCTGGCCTGGACATTCAGTAGTATCCAACCCTTGATGCTTGCTGCTAAGCAGGGTGGCATCATTGGGTCCCATCATGTTTAGAGTCTTCGGTATGACACGGCCGGGGATCGAACCCGGACCTCCCAATCTAACCGCACAGTCTTTTCAACTGTTCCCCACTACAGTGCCTCAACATTACTTCCAGCATCTGGACCACACAGGGAAGAGGGTGGACTGCTACGAACGGCCAGAGCTCTCACTGGGCAGCTACGAGTTCCTAGCCACAGTCGACTACTGTAAGGTAAGACTTCCCACAGAGCTCTCACTGGGCAGCTACGAGTTCCTAGCCACCGTCGACTACTGTAAGGTAAGACTTCCCACAGAGCTCTCACTGGGCAGCTACGAGTTCCTAGCCACAGTCGACTACTGTAAGGTAAGACTTCCCACAGAGCTCTCACTGGGCAGCTACGAGTTCCTAGCCACAGTCGACTACTGTAAGGTAAGACTTCCCACAGAGCTCTCACTGGGCAGCTACGAGTTCCTAGCCACAGTCGACTACTGTAAGGTAAGACTTCCCACAGAGCTCTCACTGGGCAGCTACGAGTTCCTAGCCACCGTCGACTACTGTAAGGTAAGACTTCCCACAGAGGGGATGACTGGCTTCTACTGACGGGGGAACCTGCTCTGTTGTTACCAGTGTTGTTGTTTTTTTGTTTTTTTTAAGATATTGTTTTTGCGGCTTACGCCTTTTTATTGGTTTTTTGAAGTGACAGACAGTAGGCTGACAGGAAACGGGAGAGAGATGGGGGAAGACATGCAGTAAAGGCCGTGTCGGGCTCGGGAGTCGAACCCGCGGCACACTGCGACTTGATTACCAGTCGGGTGCCCAGACGGTTACGCCACCGCCTGGGCCTACCCGTTTTGTTTTTGGCGGCACATTTTGTTGTCGACGAACATTTTTCGTCTTTAGTTTTAGTCGACGAAATGAAATCAACACTGCACTATACCGCATTCCACTTCTTCATAAAAGGTTTCACGTCTTCATTTCTTGAGCATGGAACTGAGGGATCACTGACAAAACGTCACATAATTGCCCTGCTATTTGCCCCTGACTCCTGAGCATAACTAATATAGGATTTAATTAAAAGAAATCAGTTTGAGGGTTGGGTCGGTTTCAGGTTTTACCGGTCCAGTACAAATGTAATTTTAGTATGATCTTACATCACTTTAACTTTATGCAGTCCGACTGTACCAGGCGTTTGTCAACATGAAGCGCCTGTCACATTGTTGGTGCATTGGTTTTAGTTTGGAAGACTTTAACCCATTTTGGGCGGGAACCCCTTTTGGTGTTTTAATCATTATCATTTAGCTATTGAAAAATAGCAGATCTACAAGCTCATAGCGTGCCACCGAGTGGCGCGCTACGAGCTTGTAGGTCTGCTATTTTTGAAAAATCGTGAAAATATTTATTTCAGAAAACTGGAGGATTTAGAAGATGTTTTTTAAATTTTGAGGTCAGGCCTAAATTGCTGCACTGCGACAGAAGAAAGCAGCAAATAACAGCAGGAGCGCTCGGTGCATTTAGAAGACGTGAGAGAGGGTATTTCATAACAGCAGGAGCGCTCGGTGCATTTAGAAGACGTGAGAGAGGGTATTTCATAACAGCAGGAGCGCTCGGTGCATTTAGAAGACGTGAGAGAGGGTATGTCCCTTTCAGTGAGCCAGCAGAGAGAGGAAGAGGAACAACAGAAAGGAAACTAAAATAACTCCTGGGGCTTTCATTTCCCCTACTCTACTGGCAAGAAGTGAAGATGAGGATAAAAGAGAGATGTAGTTAAAAACGGGAAAAACAACTGCATTCACATCTTTTGTTTTCTTATACTG
The DNA here is from genome assembly GCF_964188405.1 of Protomyctophum parallelum. Taxonomy (NCBI): domain Eukaryota; kingdom Metazoa; phylum Chordata; class Actinopteri; order Myctophiformes; family Myctophidae; genus Protomyctophum; species Protomyctophum parallelum. The sequence continues at coordinate 11,597,330 of NC_139719.1, forward strand.
TATGTTCCAGTCTGGTTTCAAGTGAACTGAAATAAAGGGAAAGGCTAGGGAAATACATGCTGTTACAGTATTTTTTGCCGCCTCTTCTAAATCCTAAAAGTTTTCTGAAAACCCTATGTTTCTATGTCAGTGGTGCTCAACCTTTTCAGGAACTATCTGTATTTGGCCACGGACCCCCCCATCTGAAAACATGATTGCTTCTGGGGACGGGGGACGGGGTCCCTGAAACAACATTTGACTTAAAAACCTTTGCTCTGAAAGAATATACACTCAAAGATTTGCGGCACATTTTCACGATTTTTCTAAAATAGCAGATCTACAAGCTCATAGCGTGGCACTTGGTGCCACGCTATGAGCTTGTAGATCAATAGCTAAAGTCCTCAGGCTTGAGGAAGGGTCGCAAGACCGAAACGTTGCTTCTTAAATAAATGCTCTGAACCAAGCAAGTGGCGGTGTGCAGGTGTCTCTCCTCTCCACATTGTATATGCCTCGTCATCATCGCACCTGCTCCAAATTACCTACCGGGTGTGCGGAAGTCATCTCTCTATAAATAGCTAAAGTCTAACATGATGCTTAAAACACCAAATGGGGATCCCGTCCAGAATGGGTTATAAAATGCGTTGTAAAATTGTGTTCCAGGCTTTAAATGCGGTTGCATGTTGTGTTTACCGTTTGCCTTTTTAAAAGTCTTAAATGTAGCCACAGTCACTCCGAGTAGGCTGTCCACTGGAATAATAGTAGAAAAACTATTATATCCACGTCTTTATCAAATGGACACGACTTTCTCTTCTCCTTCTGGCACAGAACAACAAGCTTCCTCAGCCTCCTGCCTTCATCTTCCTCATCGACGTCTCCTACAACGCTGTGAAGAGTGGCATGGTCAGCATGGTCTGCCAAGAGCTCAAGACCCTGCTAGACTGCTTGCCCAGGTACGCACGCACGCACGCATTTTAGCCGTCTATTAAATCTACAGCTGCGACGCATTGTGTGCTTGTAGATCTGCTATTTTCAGCATGCAACCAAGTTTAAAATGACTCATACTAGATCTCTTGTCCACTAGTCCCTTCCTAACATTTTAGTCTAGTTATTTGTTGACGAAATATATTTGGTCTTAGTTTTAATTTAGTTTCCATTTAGTTTTCGTCAGTGAAAAAAAGGTAGTCGACGAACATTTTTTCGTCTTGGTTTTAGTAGACAAAAAAAACACTGCTTCGAAGGTAGTCTGCGAACATTTTTCGTCTTAGTTTTAGTCGACAAAAACACACAACTTACAAACTTACATTCCAAGAACATAGAACTTTAACACAGTCCATTTGCCCCTTATAGTTACAACATGCATGTCAAACATTGTAATTTCATGGACCCCACAGTTTGCTATGCATATCCACTTTCCACTTTCTTCTTCATTTAGTAAATTTTTTGGGTCCAGCACCGTATTTTAAACGGTGATGTGCATGTCGTCGTTGTCCTTCTTCACATGTGCTCTGCGTGGCGTCTCTTCTCCTCCAGGGAGAACCCAGAGGTGGACTCTGTGGTGCGCGTGGGCTTCGTCACGTACAACAAGGTGCTGCACTTCTACAACGTGAAGTCCAGCCTGGCCCAGCCCCAGATGCTGGTGGTGTCCGACGTGTCGGACATGTTCGTACCGCTGCTCGACGGCTTCCTGGTCAACGTCGCCGAGAGCAGGATGGTCATCGAGAGGTGTGTGAGAGAGAGAGAGAGAGAGAGAGAGAGAGACACACACAGGCAACAACACACACGCACAGGGACGTGCACACATAGACATCAAAGGGGTCCCTTTTACCCGTCTGTAAAACAACTGCTCTTTCCAGACCACTTAATGCAGCATTTGCTATGGTGAAATTAATGCAAATGCCTCTCCTTTCCATGCCAGCCATTCAGGTTTTTTTGCGTTGAACAAAGTTGTTTAGAATTCCATGTCGTTACACCCTGCATCTCCACTAGCTAAAGACTGCTGGGTTTGCACCCCAAAAATAGCTGATCTACAAGCTTTCAATGCGTTGAGAGCTTGTAGATTTGCTATTTTCGTCCAAAAGTGCCCTCTTAACCCATTCTGACCTGAGATCAGATTCTAAAAATGTCTATTACATCCTGACAGTTTAATTATTAACCCATTCTGACCTGAGATCAGATTCTAAAAGTGTCGTAGATTTTTCAAAAATAGCAGACCTACAAGCTCGTAGCTACATGAGCTTGTAGATCTGCTATTTTTCAATAGATAAAGCACGACACGATGCTAACACCAAAATGGGTGCCCGCCCAGAATGGGTTAAAACAGTTTAAGAGCGAAAAACGTCAAGACGTCTAATTGCCAATTATGTACCGGATGCCACGGACGACAAGACGTCTTCCCTTGGGAATTAAAAAATATATATATATTTTTTTATCCATATTTTGAAAATGTCTCTAATCTGGTGTACAGGTGATGACATGCACATTACATGCATAATATAATTACAAATTCTTTCTTTCTTTATAATGGGAGAATTGGCACTCAAAGCCTAAACTGGTGACCACCAGGTGGCGCTGAAAGAGTTTTAAGCGTTCCACATGAATGACACACTGTGGTCTGTCTGTGTGTGTGTGTCTCTCAGCCTGCTGGATCAGATCCCAGAGATGTTCGCTGACACGCGGGAGACGGAGACCGTGTTCGGACCCGTCATCCAGGCAGGACTGGAGGCACTCAAGGTAACGTTTGACATTTATTTTTTATTCTTTTCTTTCATATAACACACACACACACACACACACACACACACACACACACACACACACACACACACACACAATGTTAATTGACTACCTTTTCTCACTGACAAACTACATGGAAACTTTAATGAAAACTAAGCTAAAAACTAACTAAACTAAAACTAAATATGAGGACAATTTCGTCAACAGATAAAAACTAGAGTGAAATGTTAGGAAGGGACTAGTGGACAAGAGATCCAGTGAGTCATTTTACACTTGATTACATGCTGAAATAGGAATGGACTAGTGGACAAGAGATCCAGTGAGTCATTTTACACTTGATTACATGCTGAAAATAGCCGAGCTACAAGCTCACAACGCGTCGCGCTGCGACACATTTTAGTTGACTAAATCAACTGTAGATTTAGTCGACTAAAACTAGACTTAGGGCGCTTTCACACCCAAAGTTCGCTTAGAAGGTCCGGATCAAGGACCAAGGACCAAATATTTGCATTTTGATTTTGGTCCGTTTGGTGTTCACACTGGACTTTGTAAAGCGTACCAAATATGTAAACAAATGACACGTGGACATGTTAAGCGAACCAAATAGTGAGGGGGAAAAGAACATGAGGGGAAATCACTGTCTACATTTTTTGGGGCAACCTTCAGTCACACAGAGAGAGAAGAGAACAGCAACATGACAGGCAGCAACAACTTGCTATTGCATTCATTCTTATTAATTATTTTATTAGCCAAATAAGAGCAACAGATGAACAGAGGAGCAGGTGTTTGAACAATAATGTGCTTGCTGCTGAATGCTGATGCTTAAATTCACGGAGACGTATAGCCTACAACAAGGTATCCCCGATAAAACACACACACACACACACACAAAAAAAGGAGGGGACACGAGTTGAAAGAGAAACTCGCATGAAGACTCATGCATCGCAGATTCGCATGCTTTGTCATAACTTTGCGTGGCGGCTGCCGGCGCATGCTTAAAATAAACAGATCTACAAGCTTACATCGTGTGCCATACCGTACACCATTCCATGTCGTTAACTTGTACATTTTGCGCATGTGAACCTTGTATGCTGCGCTGCGCCTCGACATATACTGTATGCGTCTACTATTAAAATCAGACTGTCAGCTGTCATATGATCCCCGTAAAAAAATACATGCTTTTATAACTATAATTATTAATGCAGCCTCACAACTGCCGACGCCCGACGGCTATTTTGCCTATCGTCCTGTATTTGGTCCTCTATAAAGTCCGAATGCATTCACACCAGTAACGAAGCGCACCGTGGTTCGTTTGGAAGCGAACCGAGTCCGGCCTTTTTTAGCGGACCATGGTTTGTTTCTTTGATCCGCACCAGAGTTCGTATGCACGTTCACACCAACCGAACCAAAGGGGTAAGCGGACCATGGTTCCTTTTAAACGAACCAAACATGTCCGGTGTGAAAGCGCCCTTACACTAAGTGAAAACTATTCAAGACTAAAACTAAAATAGAAATTTGCTGCCAAAAACAACACTGCTGTGGATGTTTCTGTGTAGAACCAGTGATTGTTGTTTCTGTGTAGAACCAGTGATTGTTGTGTCTGTGTAGAACCAGTGATGGTGTGTGTGTGTTGTCTGATGGTGTGTGCGTTTGTCGTCCTCCAGGCTGCAGACTGTGCAGGGAAGCTGTTTGTGTTCCATACGTCGCTGCCCATCGCTGAAGCCCCCGGCAAGCTAAAGAACCGAGAAGACAAGAAACTCATCGGAACAGATAAGGAGAAGGTACCTACCTACCTACCTACGTAGTACCTACCTACCTACCCCCAGAAGCAAAGATTTGAGTTTAAAAAACGTTCGCTCTCAAAGAATATATAATTATACATTCAAAGATTTGCGCAATCTATAACATAAGTGGTTAACCCATTCTGACCGGGCACCCATTTTGGTGTCGGCATCATGTTATGCTTTAGCTATTGAAAAATAGCAGATCTACAAGCTCATATCGCGCCACCGAGTGGCGCGATACGAGCTTGTAGGTCTGCTATTTTTGAAAAATCGAAGACACTTTTAGAATCTGATCTCAGGTCAGAATGGATTAATAATGAAACTGTCAGGATGTAATAGACATTTCTAGAATCTGATCTCAGGTCAGAATGGGTTAAGGTGCCGGGCGCCGTCTGATCTGTGGTCTCTCCCTCCCCAGTCTCTCTTCCAGCCTCAGGCAGCGTTCTACGCCACCCTGGCCAAGGAGTGCGTGGCCCAGGGCTGCTGCGTGGACCTCTTCCTCTTCCCCAACCAGTACGTGGACGTGGCCACGCTGGGGGTCGTCCCCGTCTCCACGGGGGGCTCCATCTACAAATACACCTACTTCCAGGTGAGCACCACGGGAAAAAACGCCATTCCTCACCGTCCCCTAAATGTCATATAATATGTGTATATATTGACTAAAGCTTTTAATATAGTTAGTTTTGTCTCAGTTTATTAAGACTTTAACGAATATGGAAAGACAAATAACAGGAAACAAAGGAAGACAGTAGGCATGTAACGATCGATTCATTGAAATAAAGAAAATCCATTAAAAAAAATAAATAGGTTTATTTACGTTTAGGGGGCTAGTGTGTGATGTGAAATGTGAGCTTTAGTCATATTCCATCATATTCAAGTGCTTTTGGAGAGAAATTATAGTAACTTTCTCTCTGTGTGTGTGTGTGTGTGTGTGTGTGTGTGTGTGTGTGTGTGTGTGTGTGTGTGTGTGTGTGTGTGTGTGTGTGTGTGTGTGTGTGTGTGTGTGTGTGTGCACGCGCGCATGCTTAGGCGGATACGGACCGGGAGCGCTTCCTCAACGACCTTCGGAGAGACGTTCAGAAACTAGTAGGCTTCGATGCTGTCATGAGAGTGAGAACCAGCACAGGTGAGCCAGCACCAAGTCACACACACATCATCATCATCACCATCTCATCTCATCCGTTTGTTACGATGTCTAACCTGAACCCCTGGTCTCCCTGCAGGTATCCGGCCCACAGATTTCTTCGGGTCGTTCTACATGAACAACACCACAGACGTGGAGCTGGCGGGCCTGGACTGTGACAAGACCGTTACCGTGGAGTTCAGACACGACGACAAGCTCAGCGAGGAGACTGGGGCTCTCATGCAGGTGGGAGTGCACTGGTTGATGGTAGACTGGGGCTCTCGTGCAGGTGGGAGTGCACTGGTTGATGGTAGACTGGGGCTCTCATGCAGGTGGGAGTGCACTGGTTGATGGTAGACTGGGGCTCTCGTGCAGGTGGGTGTGCACTGGTTGATGGTAGACTGGGGCTCTCATGCAGGTGGGAGTGCACTGGTTGATGGTAGACTGGGGCTCTCATGCAGGTGGGAGTGCACTGGTTGATGGTAGACTGGGGCTCTCATGCAGGTGGGTGTGCACTGGTTGATGGTAGACTGGGGCTCTCATGCAGGTGGGTGTGCACTGGTTGATGGTAGACTGGGGCTCTCATGCAGGTGGGTGTGCACTGGTTGATGGTAGACTGGGGCTCTCATGCAGGTGGGTGTGTGTGCCACGGTATACCGAACTTCGGTAATACCGTGACAGTAACAGCCACAGTGTTGATACTGTCAGATTTCTGAGCTTAGAGTATTTTAATTCAGCGCATGCTGTGCATATGCAGTGCAACTCCACTCGCAGAATAAGGCAAAACAATTATTTTCTCCACACAGCTGCAGTAGATTGAAAAGTTGCTTCCTACCTTTGAGTTGGTGTTGCTGAAAGACACCCAGATGCTTATTGTATATTCCATATTTCAATATGTACTACTAACTAAGTGTGAACTGTCAACACGGAGGCACACAGAGTTGTGAGCATGTGCAGATTGCACACTAGCTCTGCTGCAGCGTGCAGGGTACCATAAACGGCCATTAGGGGGAGCCATAGTACAGTGTAATACAGTGGGGAATAGCTATTGATTCATTGATTGAATACTTTATTGGCAGAAATGTAATCAGTACAGGGTACACATGTCCAAAGGGATCACTGAAAAAAGTCCTTGCAGTCTTGTTTCCATTCAGGTCCTGGGTAATCAATTCATAATCATGACAACTAACAACAAAATTCAAATTATCACAAAAGGTAAAGAAATTCAAATAAGATATGTAGGCCTACAGGTTGGGGAACAAAGAATGGCTTATAAAGAGGTGGGAGTAGTCACTAGACAGGGAGATCTGCTATTTTTCAATAGCTAAAGTTTAACCTAATCTAAATCCTTAAAACACCAAAAGGGGTTCCCGCCCAGAATGGGTTAAAGATCACATATGCATTCATCTGTTTCACAGTGTTGGAATTTGAAACCAAAGCTTTACGTTGTGTGTTTGTGTGTTTGTGCGTCAGTGTGCGGTGCTGTACACCAGCTGCAGTGGCCAGAGACGTCTGCGCGTACACAACATGGCGGTCAACTGCTGTTCCCAGCTGGCCGACCTCTACCGCAACTGTGAGACGGACACCATCATCAACTTCTTCTCCAAATACGGTGAGGGAGCAGCTGAAATCAGGACCCTGTATTTTTATTTTATTTTAACCTTTATTTAACCAGTAAAAACCACATTGAGACTGAAGTCTCTTTTACACAGTGTGAACTGGCCAAGAGAAGAGGCTAAATGAGTGACACAGCTCTGCCAGTAACAATAAATACAAGACAATTACAGGACAAACATGCTCATGAATACAGTACACCCACTACCGAAGAAGATCAAAGGGAGAACCAGAACGTCTAATAACGCAACCAATAGAGCGTCGCAGTCCCGCCCCCTTTCATGACGACGCCAGGCCCAGGAAATTATTCCCAATGCATTTTTCCCATAGACATTTCAAAAAGTATTTATTTAAAGACGGTTACGCCGCAGACAAAGCCAACTCGAGTCGTGACAACTCATGACAACAAACACAATATTTTGGACCAAACAAATCTTCTTCTTTGTAATTCTTTGTAATAACAAAGAAGAAAAACAACAACAAAAACAAGTGTTGTAACCTACCGTTTTTTTCTTCTTTCTAATTATTTGTTCGGCCCAAAAAATTGTGTTGTCATGATTTGTCACGACAACAGTTGGCTTTGTAAATACATAATTTTTTAAATGTCTATGAGGAAAATTAATGGGGAATCATTTCTGTGTCTCAAGGGCGAACGTCTGTCATTGGTCGGGCCGTGATTTTTAAAAATATATGCGTGAATTCGTTTATAATAAATTGATAATTTGTGGTCCTGACTCGATGTATCAATTGGAGAGCATTAAATGCCTAACCCGAGTTAGATATTCAATGGTGAAGTCTGTGTATCACATTCTCATCCATGTCTTGTCTCTCTCTCTGTCTCTCTGTCTCTCTGTCTCTCTGTCTCTCTCTCTCTCTGTCTTTGTCTCTGTCTCTGTCTCTGTCTCTCTCTGTCTCTGTCTCTCTCTGTCTCTCTGTCTATCTCTGTCTCTGTCTCTGTCTCTGTCTCTGTCTCTACATGCGTGCAGCGTTCCGGAGCATATTGAACAGCCCAACGAAAGCAGTCCGAGACACCCTAGTGAACCAGTGTGCTCAGATCCTGGCCTGCTACCGCAAGAACTGTGCCAGTCCCTCGTCCGCTGGCCAGGTAGGACACCTGTTATATTATCCTGAACAAATAGGTAGGACACCTGTTATATTATCCTGAACAAATAGATAGGACACCTGTTATATTATCCTGAACAAATAGGTAGGACACCTGTTATATTATCCTGAACAAATAGATAGGACACCTGTTATGTTATCCTGAACAAATAGGTAGGACACCTGTTATGTTATCCTGAACAAATAGATAGGACACCTGTTATATTATCCTGAACAAATAGGTAGGACACCTGTGTTGTTATCCTGAACAAATAGATAGGACACCTCTGTTGTTATCCTGAACAAATAGATAGGACACCTCTGTTGTTATCCTGAACAAATAGATAGGACACCTCTGTTATGTTATCCTGAACAAATAGATAGGACACCTCTGTTGTTATCCTGAACAAATAGATAGGACACCTGTTATATTATCCTGAACAAATAGATAGGACACCTCTGTTGTTATCCTGAACAAATAGATAGGACACCTATGTTATGTTATCCTGAACAAATAGATAGGACACCTCTGTTATGTTATCCTGAACAAATAGATAGGACACCTCTGTTATGTTATCCTGAACAAATAGATAGGACACCTCTGTTATGTTATCCTGAACAAATAGATAGGACACCTCTGTTGTTATCCTGAACAAATAGATAGGACACCTCTGTTATGTTATCCTGAACAAATAGATAGGACACCTCTGTTATGTTATCCTGAACAAATAGATAGGACACCTCTGTTATGTTATCCTGAACAAATAGATAGGACACCTCTGTTGTTATCCTGAACAAATAGATAGGACACCTCTGTTATGTTATCCTGAACAAATAGATAGGACACCTCTGTTGTTATCCTGAACAAATAGATAGGACACCTGTGTTGTTATCCTGAACAAATAGATAGGACACCTGTTATGTTATCCTGAACAAATAGATAGGACACCTCTGTTGTTATCCTGAACAAATAGATAGGACACCTCTGTTGTTATCCTGAACAAATAGATAGGACACCTCTGTTGTTATCCTGAACAAATAGATAGGACACCTCTGTTATGTTATCCTGAACAAATAGATAGGAAAACATTAGGTCATAATGGCTCTTACACCAGCCCCTAATTGCTACTGGTGAAAAAACAACAGAGCAAATTCTAAAAACATAAATACAAAGAGCCATGAAAAACAAAACCAATACATAAACTTTTACAGGCGATATTCATAATTGCACATTTCAAAACTGAAAATATAATTGCAAACTCAAATTGTTTTAATCTGGACCTTCACACAAAAGGCAGATTCTTATAGGTAGCCTAAGCCTACGCCTACAGGTTTCGATGTTCAACAACTTGTTCAACAGCTGTTCAGAACAGCACAGATGGGAATAATGTCATTGTTGCCAGCCCCTGTACGGCCGCAAGATACAAGTTGATGATGTAATGCAAAAAGTTCAGATTTTGGCAGTTTGGCATCTCCACCAATCCCCATTCCTTCCTCTTGGGTTGTATTTGTGAGGAGTGAGCCCAATGCGGGCCTGTCCAAGTTCTGGCTTCATGCCCTATGCACAGGCAACCAAAAACAGGCCTCTCCCCTATGGAAAGGACAGCTTCGGGGTGCCCCTTTCCCCCAGTCATAGTCATTGCTCCGCTCCATGCCCACTGCCCACATAACACAAACAGGATGATGTAGTGATTGTTGTGTAGGAGAGATAGGATTGTTCTGAATGAAAACTTTCTGTGGCGTGGATCCGTTCGTGTTGGCGTCGTGCCGCTGAACATACCGCACATTGATGTTTGGTCAGTGTTGAAGATCTGGGTCTGCCGGGCGCGGTCCAATCCGGCCCAGATGATCTGTTGTGCTGGCTGCTGCTGCTGAGTTCCCCCGGTAAGCGCCCCTATGGCTCCGACCGGGTGGCAATCGCCAATCGATCACCTCCAATGACAGCAGGAGCAGCTTTCAGAAGATCCCCGGTAAGAACCCCTATAGTTCTGTGCGGGTAACGATCATCTGATCTTCAAATAGCAGAACACCCTTGCAGAAGATCACATTCGCTGCACACAGCTGCTGTCGTGTCCATCTGTCCACACTCCACGTCGTCCTGTGATTGTCCAAGAGCCCCGCTGGTTCGATTGATTTGCTTCCCAATAAAGCAAATCAGCTTCCAATGAAACGAGGTAGTTTTCTACTTAATGTAGTGCCTAAAGTCCTATACTTAATGTCACTACTGGTTGCCGACGGCCAGGTGTGTGCCAGTACAAACTGATCTCCAATGCATGTCCGTTGAGTTTAACTTTGCTTTATTCTCTGCAGTCATTTTCCTATATAACATACAGATACAATAATCAGAAAGAAACACTAACAAACACAGGCGACCAGCCCTCCTGAACACAGTAGAAAACTGTTAGCCTCTGCCGTCTGCCACTGGCAACACCTGTGTCTGATCAGGAGCCTGGTTAAGTACCTGGGCTGGCCCAGACACTGACCAAGCTGCAGTGACACTGTCAATCAGCAAAACATTAGGTCATAATGGCTCTTACAGATAGGACACCTCTGTTGTTATCCTGAACAAATAGATAGGACACCTCTGTATTATCCTGAACAAATAGGTAGGACACCTCTGTTATGTTATCCTGAACAAATAGATAGGACACCTCTGTTATGTTATCCTGAACAAATAGGTAGGACACCTCTGTTATGTTATCCTGAACAAATAGGTAGGACACCTCTGTTATGTTATCCTGAACAAATAGGTAGGACACCTCTGTTATGTTATCCTGAACAAATAGATAGGACACCTCTGTTATGTTATCCTGAACAAATAGGTAGGACACCTCTGTTATGTTATCCTGAACAAATAGATAGGACACCTCTGTTATGTTATCCTGAACAAATAGATAGGACACCTCTGTATTATCCTGAACAAATAGGTAGGACACCTCTGTTATGTTATCCTGCACAAATAGTGTGTGTGTGTGTGTGTGTGTGTGTGTGTGTGTGTGTGTGTGTGTGTGTGTGTGTGTGTGTGTGTGTGTGTGTGTGTGTGTCGACGTTTGCGCTACTGTGTGCCGAGTTGAAGTGGACTCGGCCCCAGGCTTTTTTTTCTTTCTCCCTGGAAATAGAAATGTCTGGATTTCCGTTGATTGACAGGCTGCTGATTGACGTACTGGACTGAACTGACTGTACTGTACTGTACTGTGTTGTCCTGTGTACCTGAACTGACTGTACTGTACTGTACTGTACTGTACTGTGTTGTCCTGTCCTCCTCCCACACAGCTCATCCTGCCAGAGTGCATGAAGCTGTTACCGGTGTACCTGAACTGCGTCCTGAAGAGCGACGTCCTGCTACCGGGAGCCGACGTGTCATTGGACGACCGGGCGTACCTGAGGCAGCTCATTGGCTGTATGGACGTAGCGGAGAGCCACGTGTTCTTCTACCCGCGCCTGCTGCCGCTGGTAAGACCACTGTTGGTTTTGGCAGCACGTTTTAGTCATGGTGTCTTGAATAGTTTTCATTTAGTTTTCTGTCACATTTTAGTCACCTGGAATGTTTTGGTGTTAGTCTAGTTTTAGTTGACTAAATGTCTTTGGATTTTACTTGACTAAATCTACAGTTGATTAAGTCGACTAAAATGTATTTTGGCGGGCCTTGATGCCGTCGTAATGACTTTTATTTTTCACTTGCTAAAAATAGCCGATCTACAAGCTCACAACGCGTGTTGTGGGCTTGTTTTCGTCAGTACATCGAAATTATCAGTATATTTATCCTTAGTTTTAGTGATTCATCATAGCTTAGTTTTCATTTAGTTTCCATTTAGTTTTCGTCAGTGGAAAAAGGTAGTTGACGAACATTTTTTCGTCAGTGAAAAAAAAAGAAACTATGACTAAATATCGATTTTGTCAACAAATAAAAACTAGACTAACATGTTAGGAAGGGACTAGTGGAGAGGAGATCCAGTATAAGTAATTTTGCACTTGGTTTCACTTGGTCACTTTTCAGCAAGTGTAAAATCAGTCATTAGGATGGCATCAAGGCCCGCCATAACACATTTTATTAGAGTAAATCAATGTAGATGTAGTCAACTAAAATCTTATGATATTTAGTCGACTATAAAATCTTATGATATTTAGTCGACTAAAACTAGACTAACACTAAAGCGTTCCAGGTCACTAAAATGTGACTAGAAACGAAATGAAAACTATTCAAAAGACTATGACTACAAACTAAAATAGAAATTTGCTGACAAAAACAACACTGATGTGTGTGTGTGTGTGTGTGTGTGTGTGTGTGTGTGTACAGCATTAATCTGTAACGCCTGTAACTTTGCAGATGAAGTTGGAGGCGGACTCGTTACCGATGGCGGTGAGGTGCTCGGAGGAGAGGCTGTCGAAGGGCGGGCTGTACCTCCTGGAGACCGGGCTCCACCTCTTCCTGTGGGTGGGAGCCAACGCACAGCAGGAGCTGCTGGCCAATATCTTCGGCACGCCCAGCTTCGGCCAGATAGACCCCAACATGGTGAGGGGGGGGGGGGGCTCCTTTTAAAGTCTTACAGTCATTTATAAAAAAGAAATGTCTTCAAAAGACTTACAAGGTGTTCAAGTTAGGCTTATGTCTACAACATTTACAATACATAGCTTTTTTTTTTTATTGGTAAATTGGGCTTCACCACTTCACCCCTTTTGCAACCAGATCTTATTTTAATGATATTTGGAAGACAATAAACACTTTCCTGGCGTTTTTATGTGGGTAATATGTGTTTGTTCATGATGTCATGGACACTGGGCTCACTTACTTCCTGGACTCCATCAAGGACTGTCTAAAGAGGACGGGACGCGAAGACCGTAAGGGCGCCGCCATGTTGCTCACATGGTGCTCCATGGAAGGAAAGAAACATGCGCAATGGACTTTATGCAGCCAACACTTCCGCGTTCAGCTTCCTTGGTCTGCAACTGCGCATGTTTCTTTCCTTTAGACAGTCCTTGGACTACATGTTGTCTCAGTAAGACAGCCCTCCCCCTATCCACATGGAGGAGCAGTGCACCAAAGCACTATGGAAATTGTAGTCCAGGAAGGAAGTGTGCCCAGTGTCCATGACATCATGGACACTTTGAAATATTAAAATATCTATAAACGCATATTAACCACATAAACCCCCCAGGAAAGTGTTGTCTTGTCTTTTGGGTGAAGTGTCCCTTTAACCTATGTATATATTTCAAATCCATGAACAATAGCTATGTTTTTTTTTTTGTGGATTCATCACTTCTACACTAAATCTCTGTATCGGTACGTAACCACGTTCCTCTCTCTGTCTTTCAGACCAACCTGCCCGTGCTGGACAACCCCTTCTCCCAGAGACTCAGAGACATTATAGAGTCCTTCAGAGCAAGACGATCACGATACATGAAGGTCAGTCGCCGTGCACCTTCTCAATTCTCTCAAGCCTTTTCATTTGTCCTTATTTCAAGCACTTATGCCCTGCAATATACACATACTTTTTATCATTCGTTGTTGTCGGGAGGAACTCCATTTGTAATTTTGTTTTCCTTTTTTTTTTTTTTACATGTAGTAAGCTCGTACAAAATGTTTGCCTATAATGTCATCCCCAAAATAGGGACATCAATTTTGTAAAATGTTTTGCATATTTTCTGAAAATGTTTGCCTATAATATCATAGCCCAAAGATAAAACCTGTCATTTTAGATTTTTGTTTTGGCCATTAAAAAAAAATCTGCTATTTTTGAACATTTTATTTTTTTGTTGTTGTTGAGAACTACTGTTTTAGAAGGCATTTGGCGAATTGGCCTCAGGTCTTAAATCTCTTCGTCTCCCTCCCTCCCTCTCTCCCTCCCACCGGCCGGCCGTAGCTGATGGTGGTGAAACAGGAGTCTAAAACTGAGCTGATATTCAGGCACTTCCTGGTGGAGGACAAGAGCGTCAGCGGTGGAGCGTCGTACGTGGACTTCCTGTGTCACATGCACAAGGAGATCCGCCAGCTTCTCAGCTAGGACTGCTAACACCTCCTCTCACCCCAACATGGTGGTGTTAGGACTGCTAACACCACCCCTCCTCTCAGCCCAACATGGTGGCACACCCTACCTGCTCCACCTTCCTCCTCCACCTCCCTCCCTCCCGCCTGCCTTTCTTCTGAAAGAGCTTAATCTTTGTATTATTCACCCTGAATAACGTGAAAATACCCTTCCCCCCCGTCACCCCCCCTTCAGCCAAGGGCCAGGACGCAAACACAGACAAAGCTGGCGGACTCCCTGTCGTCGTGGCTGTGCATTAAGAGATAAACCGTATGTATGAGGGAGTGTATGGACTGACCGTGTGTGTGTGTGTGTGTGTGTGTGTGAGAGAGAGAGAGAGAGAGGGTGGATGTAGATAGATAGTAGTGGGTGTACTATCTGTGACAATAGCACTGAATGCCGCTCTGGGCGCGTAAACGACCCGACAATAGCAACACTCTTTCCCCTCCCTTTTTATATGTGAATCCAACGCACGGTAGACCGAAGGACAACTAACTAACTACATAGGACATGAAATTAAATAAACGCTGTTCTTTTTTTTTTTTTTCATCCCTAGAATTATTTTTCTATCTGTCTCCCCCCCGTGCCGCCCCCCTCCCTCTATTTCTCAGCCATGGCCTTATTATTAACCTACCCCCCTCCGCCCACCATGTCACTCCACCCAATCACAATGTACATACAACTTTTATTCCACTGTCAGCTCTGTTGTTATATCCCAGTGTGAATGTTGGAGGATCTGCCCAGTGACACCGATTACACTTCTAGATACTCAAACCAACTGGTATAAATAACTTAGCCTTGTAATAATTATTATTAAAATATGTTAACATGCGAGTATCTTTACATTTTAACTTACCTCTGGTGTATGCATCCACAGATGTAGAGGGGGAAAATGACAGTGGCAAAACATCCACTATGACTGCGGCTCGCCTGTTAACCTAATTTCCCCGATCGGGGATCAGTACAATCTTGAGTGACTGGACTCTTTAAGGCCTGATCTCGAGTCTTCTTCATGGAATGCTGACATTTAGCTCAAGTGGAGTATTAAAGTATTCGTCACCGAGGGACGACGAGGGTGGTGTTTTTTGTCCGTCGCTAGTGACGTGCAATACCCAAGATGATATTCTGAGCTTCTTTTTTTTTTTTTTCAAATTCTATGCATCCAGTGTGAAAGACCAATGCAAAAAAAGAAAAAGCTTAAAACAACACAAGCTTTTGATTCTCTTTTGGGAGATTGTCCTCGAGGTCATTCCGAACGGAGGATTTGAATGATGTACATTGCACAAAGCATGTGGCTGCTTAACACGTTATGGAGGACAGACAGGACAGTGAGTAATGCACATTTTTGGCAGCCTCAGGGTTGCATTCACACCTATAACGCATTGATGGTTTCCAGTGTTAGGAATTGGAATCCGGTGCATTCAGAAGATGCGTTGTCGATGGTTTTTGGGTGTGAATGCATCGCAACGGACGCACATTCACTAAAAAGCTTGACTTATACTTGCAGTGTGCGTGCCGATCTTGCACACTGACTGAAGATGACCGATGTGCAAGTTTACAATGTGATCACGCTGTGACGCCTTCAGAACTTGTAGATCTGCCATGTTACTCGTGTGCGACCAAGTAAAATTGGGCGTAGGGTTGCACAAGAGACACTGCGAGGGGCCCGGTAGGGGCCACTGCGAGGGGCCCGGGAGCTCACAGGCCAGACGGAGACAGAGAGAGAGAATGATGAGGAGGAATAGATGGACAGCAGCAGTCCATTAGCTACGTATATGGGTTGTTGTCGCCGCACTGAAGACTTTCAGAACGTAAAATAAAACTATATAATCTGTACAGAGTAACAAAAAAAAGAAATGGGGGGGGGGGAATCTCCTTTTCTTTTTTTTTAAAGAGATGGAATGGCAGCAGGTTAGTCGATTGCTTTGGTTTCTCTGTCACAAACACACACCAGTAGCCTAAATGTAAAATCCTCTCATTCATTCAGGTGGGGGGGGGGGGGGGGGAAGGGCTAGACTGTGGTTTTTATTTTTTTCTTTCCCTTACCTTTTTTTTTGTCTGTGTGTATGTGTGTGTGTATGTGAGAGAGAGCAATGAAGAGAGAGAGAGAGAGAGAGCTATGTTCAGTGTGTTCATGAACCTTGTGTGAATGTAGGTGGGTGCGGGGGGTTGGGGCGGGGTGGGCGGTCCTGGTGAATTTCTCCTGAGGAACAGAGGGATCAGCCAACACACACACACACACACACACACACACACTCCCCCAATGAGATCGGATTCAGATCTTTTCTCCCCCCATGATAACTCTGTTTCTTTGTTGTTTTTTTAACTATGTGTTCTTTGTGTTTCTTGGGTGTGTGTGTGTGCGTGCACCCCCCTCTGTTCCGTCTTCTGTTCATGGATTGATCACCTGCTCTGTCGATCTGTCTGTCTGGTCGCCCATCTGACGACTCGTATAGACGGTCTTAGTTTGATTATTTTTCTCCTCGATTTTGTTTTGTTCATTGACTCTTGGGACTGCTAATAAAATAATGATTGTTGGAAGTGACTGTCTGTGATATGCACATTTTAACGCGATATCGGTGATGCGATGTACTTTAATACATGAACTTGAACACAGATAAGAAATGATCATTTCATTCAAGTGTAGTAATGTAGTTGTAGATTCTGGTAAGGGAAGCAAGAGAAATCTCACCAGAAATGGTGCTTCAGTCACTGACCACCAGGGACGTGCGCACACGGACATCAAAGGGGGCTTCAGCCCCTGCCCCTTTTACCCGTCTGTAAAACAACTGCCCTTTCCAGACCCTGAATGCAGCATTTACTATAGTGGAAGAAATGCACCTGCCACTCCTTTCCATGCCATGCCGGAAGGCAGCATTCAGTCTCCTGAACTTTAACGTAGCATTTTGCGTTGGAACAAATTTGTTTAGAAATCCATGTCCACTAGCTAAAGAGTGCTGGCTTTCGCCCTGAAAATAGCTGATCTACAAGCTCTCAACGCGTCGCACTGCGACGCGTTGAGAGCTTGTAGAATTGTAGAGCTTGTAGAATTTTCGCTATTTTTGTCCAAAGGTGCCCTCTTAACGGGATTTCAGCCCCTGCCTCTCTAACCCTCTCTGCACGTCCCTGACGACCACCATTTAGATCCTGTCCAGCCTCCACACGGCATCCTGAAACACCATCGCAGCAGTTCTGATGACGGCCAGAGGTCAAGATCCAGGCACACAACGTCATAGTACAAAGTACAAAGCATGCTTCATCCTTTGATGTCTGAACTGTTTTATTGCATTTTTTTTGTTTCATGCTAAACGGCACAATGGATTATGTCACACCTGTATGTGTTTTGGTGTACAGTACATGCAAAGGTATTCTACTTTCAAATCAATTATGACTCATTGACTGAATATTCACACTTTATTTTGGTGTACTAAATAGTCCCAACAGAAAATGTTAGTCATTAGCAATCAGCACACTGCTGACTGCCAGTCTATGCCAGTGTTTCTCAAACATTTCCTTGTCAAAAATGGCTGCAAAAATAATTTGTTCCAGGGGGCCCCATACATTTTCAATATTTTACAAAATAGATGAACGAGCTATAGATCAGAAGTTCTCATTTTGATGGGGACCCGCTGGAACCCCCTCAAGGACCCAACCGGTGACCTATGGCTGCAGCGCTTTGCACTTTAGCAGAGGACCACCGTGGAGGCCACCCACCCAAGCCTGAAGCCTGGATACAGGGGTTCGGTGAAAGTGTTCTGGAAGGAGTGCAGTAGGGCCAGCGTACCGCCGGTGGAGACCCCGTAGAAGCACAGCCTTCCGGCTGACCAGTCCAGATACACTCCGACTCTGTTGGAGCCGCACGGGGGCAGCTTCACGGCAGTGCTCACGCCTCTGTGCCAGGCCCTGTAGCCGTCCTTGGTGCAGCTCAGGCTCCAGGAGAAGTCGTTTTTGCCGAGCCAACAGTCGTCGCCCTCTCCTCTCCGGTTCATCCGCCCGTAGGCCGCTCCTATGTGAGCTCTGCCGCTCCATCGGGTCTCCCAGTAGCAGCGGCCGGTCAGACCCTCCCTGCACAGCACCTGTCTCCAGTGATCGAACCTCTGCGTGTGGTCAGGGTGCGGCTGCTCGGTCCACCTCGTGGCCTTCCGGTTCCCCTCGGACAGAAGGAGGTCTCTGTGGGCGGTGTTGGGATCCAGGGTGAGTTCAGTCGCATCTGGTGGAAAATAAACGGAAGAGAAACCGTCAAAGGAATGTATTAACAATACATCATGGGTTCTTGAACTTAATTTATTCCAGGACCTTTACCAGCACATTTATTTTATTTTTCAGTTGTCAATGTGTGGCCCAAGTATACCCAACCCCACCGTCACCATCCCGTTCCAAACCTGAGAATCTCTGGCTTACAGTTTTGGTTATTTGAGGAAAAGGTCAAACCTACATTTCTTTGGTTCTGGTTGGATCCTGGGTTCCCCACAATGATCCACGCTGTCATAGGAGAGAGAAAGAGACAATGATTTACTGACATGCAACCATAATTCAGCATTACATTTTATGTATTTTCGCAAGTAGCAAAAATAGCTGATGTACAACCTCACATTTTGCATCACTTACAATAGCCAATTCTAGATTGGCTATTTTCACTACTTTGAATTATTTCTATTTGTTAAGAATGTCCAATTGTAATAACATTCCCAAAACACTGGCGCCAGGTTTAATGTGGGTAATGATTTGCATGTGGCAAATCTGAACAGAACCGCATTTTCAATTGCAGTCAGTGTATGGCTGAGTGATATCTAACAAGCACTTCCAAACACTTCCAACACTAAAAAAAAATAAACCATCTGCAAGGAAGTAGCTCATAACATGTCTACAGTGGATTTTTATGAAACAAACACTTTGCAGATAGAGGAAATTCAAGCTTTTTGTACAGCTGCAATGTTGGTGAGTTTGACGTAGTTTAATACGATCAGATTTCTGTTTGGATGTACATGTATGGGCTGTCAATGGCAAATTGCGGCTAGTAGTTACCACCCTGCCTGGCGTGATGGCCGCGGTCGGCAATATGGCAAGACACATGCAACAGGTCGTTTCGAGGAAGAAATCTGATTGGTTGAAACAGCCTTCTAGCCGTGGTTCAAACGAGCACCACTCCACGCCTAATCAAAACAAATAATTCAGCTGCTCTGTTCTCCCAGAGCGCAGCAAACTCGGTTGCTAAGTTAGCTAGTTTATTGGGACATGTGTGGTCGTAGTAGTGACTACATCTGTTATTAAAAATATACTTTTTTTTTTCAGCGATTTTCTTAATTTTAAGGGTAACTGTTGTATAATTGCAATATTACACTTGAGGGGGTGCACTTCTGCGTGTATTACTGACGTTAAACCACCCCCTCTCGTGTAATATTGCTTAACTCATCCATACCTGAGTTTCTCCAGGCTACAGCGGGAGTCCTCTCGCAGGGTGGACAGCAGGCTCAGTCCGAGTTCCTCTGGATGGTTGAAGCTGAGGTCCAGCTCTTTCAGACGAGACGGGTTGGAGTTGAGAGCGGAGGCCAGGAAAGCACAGCCTCCCTGGGTGACTCTGCAAAGGCGCAAACTTCAAAACAGAAGATAGACGTTTAATTTTATATATCTCGATGAATACTTGTTCCCATACTTGTAACCCATTAAGACCTGAGGTTTCCAGTTTCCTGAAAAACCTACGTTGCTTTAGTATATCGGTGATGCTATGAGTTATGAGTATATGAACTATAAACGAGGCTAAGATCTAAAATGATAGATGCTTTTTCCAGCTTTTCATGGTAATGCTGTAGGGAAGGCATGGGGTTTCTTCGGGACACTTACATGAGTATTTCCAGTTTACACTGAAGCCTCCCCAGTCCATCCGACAGCCTCATCACCCCTAAATCCTGCAGCTCGTTGTCGGACAGATCTAGCTTCCTGAGCTGAGACGAGGTGGAGCTGATAACGGAGGCTATGTCACCACAGCTCTGCTCTGTAAGGTTGCAGTGCTTCAGGCTTGATCAACCAGAAGCAGTCGGGGAAAGTGTACCAAAGATTAATCCGGGAAAATAGGTTTTGCTCAGGGAAAACAATAAAAGGTTTTATACTATACTACAGTATTTGATATGGTGTGGATGGATACAATTGTGTGCAAATGAGAAAAAACAAGATTGTATACCAACCTTAGTGTCTCCAGTGTGCACTGCTGCATCAGTCCAGCAGAGAGCAGTGTTAACCCGTCATCCGTGAGGTTGTTCTCGCTTAAGTCTATCTCTTTAATATTGGATAGGCTGATACCAGCTGCCAGGCTTTCACAGCACTTCTCTGTGAGGTTGCATCCATGTAGACTGCAACAGGGGCCGGACAAGAATGACAAACGGCTTAACATCACATAGAACGTTCCCACATTGTAGATTTACGTCAGTCGTTCCCAAGCTTTAAGAGCTCGAGACCCAAAAGAGTGTCTCCCCGGGACTATTAAACTATTAAAAATAGCCAATGTGTCACAATGCGACACGTTGTGAGCTTTACATTTTCACTGCTTCTTAAACTTTTTTCTTTGATTATTATTATTACAATCGAATTTATTTGATTATTATTGATTTGAATGAAATTATTTTTCTGCCCATAAATGGGACCCGACTCGGGCCAAGTCCCAACTCATTGTTTGGGAAACAATGATTTTTGCAAGATGAGGGCAATTCAGAAAGGCTTTGGAAAGTGGTCACTGATGACCATGCCAAATTAACTGCTAAGAATTATGAGCAAATACAATTTCATGCAAATATGGAGATTAGATAAAGCCATTTACATGGTAACTGCTCACCGAAACAAATTCCTAACATGTCATGGCAATAAAGGCTTCTGGATCTGACATCATAAACAATACTCACTGTGCTATTTGAGATGCTTTGATGACGGGCAGCAGCCTCAGAAGACCCTCCTCAGACTTGGCATACTTACTCAGCTCGAACAGACCAAAGTCCTCCTCTGAGGTCAGCAGTACAAAGTTCAGCGTGGCCCACTGTGCTGGTGAGAGCTGGGTTCTGGTCAGACTACCTGCGGTCAGGAAACCCTGGATCTCCTCCACCAGAGAGCGGTCGCCCAGCTCATTCAGACAGTGGAACAGGTTCATGCATCTTTCCGGAGATGCGGTCGTCCTGATCTTCTGCTTGACGTGTTTGATGATCTCCGGTCTGGTCTGTGACTTTGTGCTGTTCTTTTCTGTCAGAAGATCTCCCAACATGTCCTGGTTGGATTCCAGGGAGAGGCCCAAGAGAAAGCGAAGGAAAATGTCAAAATGTCCACTCTCACAAGCCAAGGCTTTGTCGACCGCTGCCTTGTAAAGGATCAGCGCTGATGCATCTCTGCTGACTGGAAAAAGTCTTGAAATGGAGGATCTCCTGGAGACCAAGACATTGACATTGTCATTGTTGAATGTGAGAAACACGTAAAGAGCAGCAAAGAATTCCTGAATGCTCAGATGCACAAAGCTGAACACTTTGCTTTTGCACAGCGTCAGTTCCTCTTGAGTAAAGACCTGAGTGTAGACCCCGGAGAGCTGTGGCACCTTTTCCACGTCTACGCCATTTGCGAGCAGGTCTTTCTCGTAGAAGATCAAGTGGCCTTTCTCCAACTCCTTGAAGGCCAACTTGCCCAGCGAAACTATGCAGTTTCTTATCACGTCGGCGTCTGCATCCTTTTGTCCATGCGAGCCCAGGAAGTGTATGAACATTTGGGTAAGCGTCTTGGGTGTGCCTCTGCTGTCTGCTGCCAGCAACCTCTTCTCAAAAACCGTGGCTGCCATCCTGCAGAACATCGGTATGTGACACATGATGTGGAGGGTCCTGATGGATGTGATGTGCTTGATTATTGTGTTGGCCAGGCTCTCGTCAGAGATGCACTTCCTGAAGTATTCCTCCTTCTGGGGGTTTGTGAACCCTCGCACCTCTGTCACCCGGTCAATGAACTTAAGAGGGATCTGACTGACTGCTGCCGGTCGGGAAGTAATCCAGACAAGAGCTTTGGGAAGCAGATATCCCCTGATGAGATTTGTCAGGAGTACATCTACTGTGGCTGGCTGTCTATCATCAGACACTATCTCATGGTTCTCGAAGTCGAGGGAAAAGCGGCTTTCGTCTAACCCATCCAGGATTATGAGTACCTTGTTCTCCGGTAAAATCTGCACTTCTTTTATGTCGGGGAAAGTGACAACGAGAAGCTGTGATAGACTCAGGACTCTCTTACTCATTAAGTTCAGCTCTCGAAAAGAAAGTGGAAGCACGAGTTCCAGGTCTTGATTGGCTCTCTCCTCGGCCCAGTCCAGAGTGAACTTATTGACGGACACGGTCTTCCCTATGCCCGCGACCCCCCTCGTGACCACAACTCTCAGAAAGCCGTCTTGTCCGGGTAAAAGTACATAGATGTCATTGTACTTGATCCGCGTGTCCTGTGCGATCGTTCTGAACGCTGCCTCGATCTGTCTCACCTCGTGTTCATGGTTGACCTCCCCTCTTCCTGCCTGTGTGATGTATAGCTCTGTGTAGATCTTATTGAGGAGAATCTTGTTTCCGCCGGTCTCTCCCTGAGGACAGTGTCTGAACCTGTCTCTCAGAATAGCTTTGATCGTTGCTCCAATCTTCAGGACCCATCCCTCTGTAAAAGGCAATATGTGAAACTATGTAAAGAACTTTTGTGCTGTTGGAATGTGTTCAGTGATGTTGGCAGCAGGCCTAGGCTGTCACAAATTATTACACAATCGCCTGGTCGCAATAACATAAGGGAAATAGCAGTTCTACAAGCTATTTCTGCTATGTCTAATACATTTTTAATTTGAAAGCAGAAAATTATAAATAAGATATGATGGCATATTTTGGCCATTGTATTATATATTTAAATTTCTGCTACCTGTCATTTCTCCTTTGAACATGTTATTTATAATGTTCCAATGTCCAATGCCAGAAACACAATTAATAGTTCTCGAACATCACAATTATTTGTATGAAATGTGATGATGATTTGTGACAACCCTAGTTGTTAACAAAATGGGAAAGCATCTATCATTTTCAATTTTTGCGTTGGCTTTTCAAAAACAGCAGATAAACAAGCTCACTTCGTGCCACACTGCGAGCTAGTATATCTGCTATTTTCGAAAAATCTTGAAAGCATTCGTAGAATTGGCCTCAGGTCCTTAATGTGTTAAACCACGCAATCGATGTACAGTACAACAGCATTTTTGTAACAAATAAAAAAATACATGAATACATATTATTTACAATAGCTCACCATCAACTTCACAATGCAGATGAGCAGGTGGGACTGTAGCATGATTGTTCTCTGAGTCCTGTGATTGAAGTACAGGTCCTGCATAAGAAGAGGAGGGTAATGAAATGGCCGCTCTGTGAGTGGACATGACATTCGTGCAATGGGACTTTTAGCATTAGGGAGAATGATAAGAATTATATCTCCATATTTCATCTTTGTACATGTTTGTGTTTTCTTCAGAAATGAATGTCCTATTTTATATTTAGTCGCATGTCAATGTCACGCAAATGTAGTGGAAATATTCGATCTAAAACCTCAGTGATTGTTAAAATATTTTGAAATCTTTATTGACAAGCCCAAAATAGGAACACTAATTTGAAAATAGTTAGGTCTGTGTGGGTTCGTATAAATATTGAACCAATGAAGTATTAACAAGAGCTTATGTGACTAAATAATAACTACACTTTTTAGAAGTGTCTATGTAGGGCAGGCGCACCTGGACCTGTGGAGCTGACATTGATGTTGACCGACCCATGGATGTGACACCCAGATAGGGTAGGAGCCACGGCCATGCTTCCGCCCTGGGCTTCACAGATGCCATGAGCTGGAGGAACAGATAGGGTAGGAGCCACGGCCATGCTTCCGCCCTGGGCTTCACAGATGCCATGAGCTGGAGGAACAGATAGGGTAGGAGCCACGGCCATGCTTCCGCCCTGGGCTTCACAGATACCATGAGCTGGAGGAACAGAGAGGGTAGCACAGAAGAATAAAAGTCCATTTAAATCCGAGTTTAAAAAAAGTACCTATTCAATGTTAAAAACTCTCATTGAGCGAGACTCAGAGAGTGAATTATTGCACATTTTAAAGGTGTATTGGCAGACAAAATTATAACTAGTAGAGGAGGCTGAACAAACAGTCAACAACATCTATACCTATAGGCTGGGTGCTGGATCAAAAATAAAGTCGTATAAGAAATGAAAATTCTGCACACCAATTCAGGCTCCCAAATATCTTTACTTTAATCAGGTAACGTTTCGGGCCGCAGCCCTTCCTCAGACCTGCCGAGGTTGTTTTAATGGAACCTTTGACTGTGTGTCTCAAACAATGTCAGAATCTGAGCTGCTTCTAAATGTATTTATATTTATCTATTTTATTTTTTAACTTTCATTACCTGGACAGCCCTGATGTGTCCGTTCAGAAAGTTGATCCTGCTCCATTTTGTTCTGGACATCCACTGAGGGCAACACAGCTCTGTTCTGGTCACTTCTCTCCACGTTTCCATCCATCGATTATAATCTAGATTGACTTCATCGATCCCTGAACTGTCATGGCTTCTCACTGCATCTACAGTAGGTAGGTATAGGGTGGGGTCGAATGCAGAAGACTATATGATGTTACAGTAGACTATATGATGTAGACTATATGTAGTAGACTATATGATGTTACAGTAACCATAATAAAAAAGGCGCATAGCCTACAAACAAAACAAAAACAGTATGATCTTATTCTCAAACATCCAAAAAAAGACTCACCACTGTCTGCGTTGGGGTGGCATTTGTCACAGGCATATCCTGTCTGTTAGTTAACACAGCACACATACATACAGTACATCTCCATCAAAGACCACTAAAAAGTCTCTTCCTCCAGATGACTCCAACCTGTCTTTGTTATCAATTAATTATTTTTCCACAATTATATGAAGGAAGTAAATGGTTGTAGATAATGTAGGCTAAGCCACCTCATAAGGTTCTCTCTAAGAGGCTACTCCTGCAGATTGACACTCCCCAGGTTGCTGTCAGATACTGTGGTTGCTCGTTAGCAGAGCTATGGCGTGGCAGACCAAGACCACATTTCTACACTTCCTCTCGAAGTAAGTGCATAACAGGAAGTCTGGTTTTGATATGGTACCCTTGAGTTCTTTGTTTCTTTCATTTTTTTAACCATGTCCTTAAATGAACCAGTTTCTTTTAGTTTTGTTTATTGCAATTATGAGAAATCTTCAAGATTCGCAGGAATAGCAGGCAGTGAAGTTGTACTGAGCACCCTCAATCCTCAAAATATACATTTTCAATAATGACAGAGCTATTGGATTATATTGAAAGGATTTCAAATTAAAATGTGTGCCAAACTCAACATCCAACATCAAATTGGCTAGATTTCTGTCCAGATTCGTGCCTCATAATTGTCAGTCAAATCTTGACGTCTTTTACAAACTAACACAGGACCTCGATTATATGCTTCATATAGGCCAAATTCGCAGCTGGTATCATTTGAAATCATTTTGTCAATTAATCTGAATCATATTTATTAGTAGCTGCATGGTTCACATGACGCCCGTCCTTCAATCACAACAGTCAGGTCTCAGGGCTAATTATTAAGGGATGGACCTAATAGGAGTCTTTCCAGTGAGCCATCAGTGGCGTGCACAGATAGACACTAGGGGGTGCTAGAGCATCCCCTGTCCTTTTCCCTCTGGACAAATGTGTGTACACTGTAGTGTACAGTATAGACCATGGTGTCATTGATCAATTCTTGATTAAAAGCTTCTAATATATTATTTAGGCCCAAATATAATGCTGAAGCCACCCAACTCCTGTCTATTTGAGGTATGCGGTCAAGCCTAGTCTTGGCTCAGGGAGGAGGACGCCCCTGCCATGCATAGTCCCGTCGTTGCCTTGAGGGAAGGAGAGACGGAGAGAGCGATGCCACTGGCCCACAGATGGCGCAGGAGCGAGTACCTGCAAAGGTGGGCCTGAGGCTGTTGCGATACCCTTATCGTATTTTGCATATAAATCTCACACTATTAATGCACAAGGTGCCCTTTTTCACTTGAGCACCTGCCCCTCTAAATGTCTGTGCACGCCACTGGCCAACATGCATAATATCAGCAGCACCCTGACTCTGTCTGTATTATAATGGTTTGACCAGAATGGAACAGAGCCTCGGCTTCTTGGTCTATACAGCAACTAATGGGGCCTGGTCTACAAGATTCACTAACCTTTGGTATTTCACTATACCCATGTACCTTTCAAAATACTTCCTTAATGTCAATGAAGTCCACGAACACAACACTCCTATGCCACTAAAATGTGGAACGCCCTACCAACAACTGTTAAGAAATGTGAATCCCTGGCCTCCTTCAAAACCACTCTCAAGAGCACTTACTGGCGGCTGCAATTTGAAACTGTAAGTGAAAGTGTGTGTGTCCCCCCCCCCCCCCCCCCCCTGTTTTCTATACTAGGCCTAGTCTACATGTTTTCCCTTTTTCTAACCATCATCTGATTTTATTTTATTAGTATCTTTACATAGATGTGTATATTTGTATGTCTTTAGAACGCTTTGATGAATTGAGAATGGAGGACCCTGAATATGTCTTAGAACTATGGCATGACAGACCAATATCTCACATTTCTCACTTCCTTTCTAGTAAGTGCATAACAGGAAGTCTCGTTTTGATATTGGTACACTTGAGGTTTTATTTCTTCTTTTTTCTTCTTGTTAAATGAACCAGTTTCTTTTAGTAATTGTTTTGTTTATATGAGAAAAGTTCAAGCTCTGTATTTGCCAAAGTTCTGCACTTACTTACAGTACAGCTATGACAACATAAATAACAGGCAGTGAAATTGTTGTAATTGAAGTAAATGGTTGTAGATAATGTAGGCTAAGCCACCTCATAAGGTTCTCTCTAAGAGGCTACTCCTGCAGATTGACACTCCCCAGGTTGCTGTCAGATACTGTGGTTGCTCGTTAGCAGAGCTATGGCGTGGCAGACCAAGACCACATTTCTACACTTCCTCTCGAAGTAAGTGCATAACAGGAAGTCTGGTTTTGATATGGTACCCTTGAGTTCTTTGTTTCTTTCATTTTTTTAACCATGTCCTTAAATTAACCAGTTTCTTTTAGTTTTGTTTATTGCAATTATGAGAAATCTTCAAGATTCGCAGGAATAGCAGGCAGTGAAGTTGTAGGCTACGGAGCACCCTCAATCCTCAAAATATACATTTTCAATAATGACAGAGCTATTGGATTATATTGAAAGGATTTCAAATTAAAATGTGTGCCAAACTTCAACATCCAACATCAAATTGGCCAGTTTCTTTTAGTAATTGTTTTGTTTATATGAGAAAAGTTCAAGCTCTGTATTTGCCAAAGTTCTGCACTTACTTACAGTAAAGCTATGACAACATAAATAACAGGCAGTGAAATTGTTGTAACACCACCTCAGTGTGGACAAAAAATAAGAAAATATTCAATAACAGAAATAATATAGATAATAGAATATTAGAAGATAATTCCATAATGACAGAGTTCGGATTACTTGAGAGGATTTCAATTGCTTAGGCACAGCTGCCAGCATTGGCATTATATAGTGGACTAAGTGGAGGATTGGACTATATAGTGGAGTAAGTATAAGGATTAAACTATCCTTACACCTGGGAAAAACTGAATCCATTCTCTTCGGATCAAATAGTAATCTCAGCAAGGCAGATGGCTTCTTGGTTAGAGTGGGTGACAATATTATCACATGAAAAGATGAAATTACCTACCTAGGTTCCATCCTGGAGGCCAATCTTTCCCGGTGATAAAATGGCCACCAACATAATCAAAAAAGTCAATCAAAGAACAAGATTCCTTTACAGGATCTCCTCATTGGTCAACAAAAACACCTTGAAGACCTTAACAGGAGCCCTCGTACAAGGTTTCTTTGACTATGCATGCACCTCTTGATACCACAGCACCTCAAAGGCCCTTAAAACAAGGCTCCAGGCCTCCCAAAACAAACTGGTCAGGCTCCTACTTGGCCTCACCCCCGAACCCACCTCACCCCTGCCCACTTTGACAGGCTGGAATGGCTTAGGGTCGACGACAGAGTACAGCATCTTTCAATGGGTCTGGTCCACAAGATTCGATACACCACCAAGATACCCATGTACCTGTCTAAATACTTCCTTAATGTAAACGAAGTCCACACCCACAACACCAGAGGGAGTGCAACAAACCATGTACAACCCAGATTCGGCACCAACAAGGGACTAAATTATTTTCGCTCCTATGTCACCAAAATGTGGAACGCCCTACCAACAGTCATTAATACATGTGAATCCCTTGACTCCTTCAAAACCGCTCTCAAAGGGCACCTACGGACGGCTGCAATTTGAAACTGGCCCCCGTAAAATCTGAATCCCCCCTCTTTCCCCCCTCACTGTATATGTTTCTTTTCCCTTTTTGCTTCCTTTATGTGAATTCCTGTTCTGTTCTTTAACTACCGGTATATAGAAGTGTCTATACGTCTAAATGTTTTGATGAATTGAACATGGTGGACCCTCTTGTAAACAAGTGTCTTTGTATTGAGTTTGTGCTTGAAATGTACTGTAATTCAGCAAACCGTTAATAAATATGTTCAAAGTAAGCACATTACATTTTGCATTTGTTTTGTAGTCTACATGTTCGTAGCCCTGAAACATGACATGAAGTACGAGCGTCATGTGAACCATGGCCAACATGTTAGGGGCTCTAAAGGGGCACCTGGTCTTGTCCCCCGTCCCCCCTGACTGTCGTAGATTAAAAATTACAAAAACGATTAAATAAAAATACATAGGCCTACGAGTCTATTTTAGGCTAATCTTGTGAGCTTGTAAATTGTAGTTCGGATTTTAGTAGGCCTATAGCCTATATTAATAATAATAATGTCTAGAAGCTTGTGTTATGGGCGCCGACCACTCCCTGACACAACCTCTTGAATTAAAAATACATGAGATTGACAAGAACCAATTATTTGACATTTCGCCAAGACTTCGACATATATGTATTAGACAAACAAACTAGACTGCGGCGGCGTGTTAAAAACCAGCCCCGGTAGCGCGCCGTGATCGTATAGTGGTTAGTACTCTGCGTTGTGGCCGCAGCAACCCCGGTTCGAATCCGGGTCACGGCATTGCGAATACAATGTCACGGCATAAGGGCTGACTTTTGGCCTTGTGGAGCGGACATGCATGCATGCGGGTCGTACTCTGTTCGTTTCCAGACCCTTATGATCTCGAAGAAGTGTCCTCCTGTCCAGGACCAGTGGACCATGGGCAACACACGTAGGCTACCGTAACGCATAAATTGCTCCCCCCGCGATCCTCTTTGAGCAGCACTCAGCCCGAGGTGTCCAAAAATATATTATTAGTTTGGGTGTACTTTCTACAAACACACACTAGGGGGTGGTCTAACATAATCTTCTCATGGGTTTCTGTTGCCGTAGGAGGGCGAGCATGTTTGGTAAGGTTTGTGGGATTAGAACGAAATTAAATAATGTCAGTAGAAAGCAATCTACATTTAACAACTTTGTCCTAATCAGATAATCTGTTTCACCTGTTGTTGCTTTCAGAGTGGATCGTGCAGCCGCAGACTTTCTTTTGTTCATTTGACCAGTTCTTCCTTGGATACGGTGTTGTCGGTCTACATGTGCATTTAAGACTAAAAGTAAGTTGTGTTGCTGACTTTTGATATTCTGTTGTAAGCCTAACAGAAAAAGTGATTCTGGGTGCAAAATGCACTCAAATACTGACTTAAAAAAGAAACGTGCATTCTTATTAGGCTACCTCATGTATTAGGTAGGAGTTCAAACAACTAAATGTCGTATTTTTACTTTTCCAACTTGTTGACCTTGAAAGAATCACTGCCTTTATCACAAAAGGTTGTATGGTACAATGAAATTCATATTCTGGAGAGGTCAGGCGTTCTGGAACATGCCCCGGTAACTCGCCGTGATCGTATAGTGGTTAGTACTCTGCGTTGTGGCCGCAGCAACCCCGGTTCGAATCCGGGTCACGGCATTGCGAATACAATGTCACGGCACAAGGGCTGACTTTTGGCCTTGTGGAGCGGACATGCATGCATGCGGGTCGTAGTAATTCGTTTCCAGACCCCAGCAATATGATCTCGAAGAAATGTCCTCCTGTCCAGGACCAGTGGACCATGGGCAACACACGTAGGCAGGCTACCGTAACGCATAAATTGCTCCGCCTTTGAGCAGCACTCAGAGTCCGAGGTGTCCAAAAATGTATTATTAGTTTGGGTGTACTTTCTACAAACACACACTAAGGGGTGTTCTAACATAATCTTCTCATGGGGTTCTGCTGCCTATAGGAGGCGAGCCTGTTTGGTTTTGTGGGATTCAGAACGTTTGAATGAAAATATGTCAATAGAAAGCAATCTACATTTAACAACTTTGTCCTAATCAGATAATCTGTTTCACCTGTTATTGCTTTCAGAGTGGAGGCGCAGCCGCAGACTTTCGTTTGTGCATTCATTTGACCAGTTCTTCCTTGGATACAGTGTTGTCGGTCTACATGTAAAGTAAGTTGTGTTGCTGACATTTGATATTCTGTTGTAGGCCTAGGCCTAACAGAAAAAGCGATTCTGGGTGCAAAATGCACTCAAATACTGACTTAAAAAAGAAAAGTGCATTCTTATTACCTCATGTATTAGGTATGAGTTCAAACAACTAAATGTCGTATTTTTACTTGACATTTTTCCAACTTGTTGACCTTGAAAGAATCACTGATTGACAGACTTTATCACAAAAGGTTGTATGGTACAAAGTAAGGGCCGATTCATACTCCTATTTTAGAGCCGAATAAAAGTCCGTTCGGCGCTGTAGTCTACAATTTGACGTCATTTGAGGTTCGGGGGGGGCGGGTACCGTCCTGAAGTCGGCTCTTCGGTGCTACTGAAAATTTCTGACGAGCCGAAATCATTTCGGCACTACAGCGCCGAAAACGCGGTAAAATATGAGTATGAATCGGCCCTAAGGCATATTCTGGAGAGGTCAGGCGTTCAGGAACAGACCCTGGTAACTCGCCGTGATCGTATAGTGGACGTGGTTAGTACTCTGCGTTGTGGCCGCAGCAACCCCGGTTGGAATCCAGGTCACGGCATTGCGAATACAATGTCACGGCACAAGGGCTGTGTTTTGGCTTTGTGGGGAGGCCATAGCTGCATGGTGAAAACTCAGCAAAGTATATTTAAACAATGAAAAAAGTTAAAAACAAAAGCACGTATATTCTGGAGAGGTCAGGCGTTCAGGAACAGGCCCTGGTAACTCGCCGTGATCGTATAGTGGTTAGTACTCTGCGTTGTGGCCGCAGCAACCCCGGTTCGAATCCGGGTCACGGCATTGCGAATACAATGTCACGGCACAAGGGCTATGTTTTGGCTTTGTGGGGAGGCCATAGCTGCATGGTGACAACTCAGCAAAGTATATTTAAACAATGAAAAAAGTTAAAAACAAAAGCACGTATATTCTGGAGAGGTCAGGCGTTCAGGAACAGGCCCTGGTAACTCGCCGTGATCGTATAGTGGTTAGTACTCTGCGTTGTGGCCGCAGCAACCCCGGTTCGAATCCGGGTCACGGCATTGCGAATACAATGTCACGGCACAAGGGCTGTGTTTTGGCTTTGTGGGGAGGCCATAGCTGCATGGTGACAACTCAGCAAAGTATATTTAAACAATGAAAAAAGTTAAAAACAAAAGCACGTATATTCTGGAGAGGTCAGGCGTTCAGGAACAGGCCCTGGTAACTCGCCGTGATCGTATAGTGGTTAGTACTCTGCGTTGTGGCCGCAGCAACCCCGGTTCGAATCCGGGTCACGGCATTGCGAATACAATGTCACGGCACAAGGGCTGTGTTTTGGCTTTGTGGGGAGGCCATAGCTGCATGGTGACAACTCAGCAAAGTATATTTAAACAATGAAAAAAGTTAAAAACAAAAGCACGTATATTCTGGAGAGGTCAGGCGTTCAGGAACAGGCCCTGGTAACTCGCCGTGATCGTATAGTGGTTAGTACTCTGCGTTGTGGCCGCAGCAACCCCGGTTCGAATCCGGGTCACGGCATTGCGAATACAATGTCACGGCACAAGGGCTGTGTTTTGGCTTTGTGGGGAGGCCATAGCTGCATGGTGACAACTCAGCAAAGTATATTTAAACAATGAAAAAAGTTAAAAACAAAAGCACGTATATTCTGGAGAGGTCAGGCGTTCAGGAACAGGCCCTGGTAACTCGCCGTGATCGTATAGTGGTTAGTACTCTGCGTTGTGGCCGCAGCAACCCCGGTTCGAATCCGGGTCACGGCATTGCGAATACAATGTCACGGCACAAGGGCTGTGTTTTGGCTTTGTGGGGAGGCCATAGCTGCATGGTGACAACTCAGCAAAGTATATTTAAACAATGAAAAAAGTTAAAAACAAAAGCACGTATATTCTGGAGAGGTCAGGCGTTCAGGAACAGGCCCTGGTAACTCGCCGTGATCGTATAGTGGTTAGTACTCTGCGTTGTGGCCGCAGCAACCCCGGTTCGAATCCGGGTCACGGCATTGCGAATACAATGTCACGGCACAAGGGCTGTGTTTTGGCTTTGTGGGGAGGCCATAGCTGCATGGTGACAACTCAGCAAAGTATATTTAAACAATGAAAAAAGTTAAAAACAAAAGCACGTATATTCTGGAGAGGTCAGGCGTTCAGGAACAGGCCCTGGTAACTCGCCGTGATCGTATAGTGGTTAGTACTCTGCGTTGTGGCCGCAGCAACCCCGGTTCGAATCCGGGTCACGGCATTGCGAATACAATGTCACGGCACAAGGGCTGTGTTTTGGCTTTGTGGGGAGGCCATAGCTGCATGGTGACAACTCAGCAAAGTATATTTAAACAATGAAAAAAGTTAAAAACAAAAGCACGTATATTCTGGAGAGGTCAGGCGTTCAGGAACAGGCCCTGGTAACTCGCCGTGATCGTATAGTGGTTAGTACTCTGCGTTGTGGCTGCAGCAACCCCGGTTCGAATCCGGGTCACGGCATTGCGAATACAATGTCACGGCACAAGGGCTGTGTTTTGGCTTTGTGGGGAGGCCATAGCTGCATGGTGACAACTCAGCAAAGTATATTTAAACAATGAAAAAAGTTAAAAACAAAAGCACGTATATTCTGGAGAGGTCAGGCGTTCAGGAACAGGCCCTGGTAACTCGCCGTGATCGTATAGTGGTTAGTACTCTGCGTTGTGGCCGCAGCAACCCCGGTTCGAATCCGGGTCACGGCATTGCGAATACAATGTCACGGCACAAGGGCTGTGTTTTGGCTTTGTGGGGAGGCCATAGCTGCATGGTGACAACTCAGCAAAGTATATTTAAACAATGAAAAAAGTTAAAAACAAAAGCACGTATATTCTGGAGAGGTCAGGCGTTCAGGAACAGGCCCTGGTAACTCGCCGTGATCGTATAGTGGTTAGTACTCTGCGTTGTGGCCGCAGCAACCCCGGTTCGAATCCGGGTCACGGCATTGCGAATACAATGTCACGGCACAAGGGCTGTGTTTTGGCTTTGTGGGGAGGCCATAGCTGCATGGTGACAACTCAGCAAAGTATATTTAAACAATGAAAAAAGTTAAAAACAAAAGCATGTATATTCTGGAGAGGTCAGGCGTTCAGGAACAGGCCCTGGTAACTCGCCGTGATCGTATAGTGGTTAGTACTCTGCGTTGTGGCCGCAGCAACCCCGGTTCGAATCCGGGTCACGGCATTGCGAATACAATGTCACGGCACAAGGGCTGTGTTTTGGCTTTGTGGGGAGGCCATAGCTGCATGGTGACAACTCAGCAAAGTATATTTAAACAATGAAAAAAGTTAAAAACAAAAGCACGTATATTCTGGAGAGGTCAGGCGTTCAGGAACAGGCCCTGGTAACTCGCCGTGATCGTATAGTGGTTAGTACTCTGCGTTGTGGCCGCAGCAACCCCGGTTCGAATCCGGGTCATGGCATTCCGAATACAATGTCACGGCACAAGGGCTGTGTTTTGGCTTTGTGGGGAGGCCATAGCTGCATGGTGACAACTCAGCAAAGTATATTTAAACAATGAAAAAAGTTAAAAACAAAAGCATGTATATTCTGGAGAGGTCAGGCGTTCAGGAACAGGCCCTGGTAACTCGCCGTGATCGTATAGTGGTTAGTACTCTGCGTTGTGGCCGCAGCAACCCCGGTTCGAATCCGGGTCACGGCATTGCGAATACAATGTCACGGCACAAGGGCTGTGTTTTGGCTTTGTGGGGAGGCCATAGCTGCATGGTGACAACTCAGCAAAGTATATTTAAACAATGAAAAAAGTTAATAACAAAAGCACGTATATTCTCGAGAGGTCAGGCATTCAGGAACAGGCCCTGGTAACTCGCCGTGATCGTATAGTGGTTAGTACTCTGCGTTGTTGCCGCAGCAACCCCGGTTCGAATCCGGGTCACGGCATTGCGAATACAATGTCACGGCACAAGGGCTGTGTTTTGGCTTTGTGGGGAGGCCATAGCTGCATGGTGACAACTCAGCAAAGTATATTTAAACAATGAAAAAAGTTAAAAACAAAAGCACGTATATTCTGGAGAGGTCAGGCGTTCAGGAACAGGCCCTGGTAACTCGCCGTGATCGTATAGTGGTTAGTACTCTGCGTTGTGGCCGCAGCAACCCCGGTTCGAATCCGGGTCACGGCATTGCGAATACAATGTCACGGCACAAGGGCTGTGTTTTGGCTTTGTGGGGAGGCCATAGCTGCATGGTGACAACTCAGCAAAGTATATTTAAACAATGAAAAAAGTTAAAAACAAAAGCACGTATATTCTGGAGAGGTCAGGCGTTCAGGAACAGGCCCTGGTAACTCGCCGTGATCGTATAGTGGTTAGTACTCTGCGTTGTGGCCGCAGCAACCCCGGTTCGAATCCGGGTCACGGCATTGTGAATACAATGTCACGGCACAAGGGCTGTGTTTTGGCTTTGTGGGGAGGCCATAGCTGCATGGTGACAACTCAGCAAAGTATATTTAAACAATGAAAAAAGTTAAAAACAAAAGCATGTATATTCTGGAGAGGTCAGGCGTTCAGGAACAGGCCCTGGTAACTCGCCGTGATCGTATAGTGGTTAGTACTCTGCGTTGTGGCCGCAGCAACCCCGGTTCGAATCCGGGTCACGGCATTGCGAATACAATGTCACGGCACAAGGGCTGTGTTTTGGCTTTGTGGGGAGGCCATAGCTGCATGGTGACAACTCAGCAAAGTATATTTAAACAATGAAAAAAGTTAAAAACAAAAGCACGTATATTCTGGAGAGGTCAGGCGTTCAGGCACAGGCCCTGGTAACTCGCCGTGATCGTATAGTGGTTAGTACTCTGCGTTGTGGCCGCAGCAACCCCGGTTCGAATCCGGGTCACGGCATTGCGAATACAATGTCACGGCACAAGGGCTGTGTTTTGGCTTTGTGGGGAGGCCATAGCTGCATGGTGACAACTCAGCAAAGTATATTTAAACAATGAAAAAAGTTAAAAACAAAAGCACGTATATTCTGGAGAGGTCAGGCGTACAGGAACAGGCCCTGGTAACTCGCCGTGATCGTATAGTGGTTAGTACTCTGCGTTGTGGCCGCAGCAACCCCGGTTCGAATCCGGGTCACGGCATTGCGAATACAATGTCACGGCACAAGGGCTGTGTTTTGGCTTTGTGGGGAGGCCATAGCTGCATGGTGACAACTCAGCAAAGTATATTTAAACAATGAAAAAAGTTAAAAACAAAAGCACGTATATTCTGGAGAGGTCAGGCGTTCAGGAACAGGCCCTGGTAACTCGCCGTGATCGTATAGTGGTTAGTACTCTGCGTTGTTTCCGCAGCAACCCCGGTTCGAATCCGGGTCATGGCATTGCGAATACAATGTCACGGCACAAGGGCTGTGTTTTGGCTTTGTGGGGAGGCCATAGCCTCATGGTGACAACTCAGCAAAGTATATTTAAACAATGAAAAAAGTTAAAAACAAAAGCACGTATATTCTGGAGAGGTCAGGCGTTCAGGAACAGGCCCTGGTAACTCGCCGTGATCGTATAGTGGTTAGTACTCTGCGTTGTGGCCGCAGCAACCCCGGTTCGAATCCGGGTCACGGCATTGCGAATACAATGTCACGGCACAAGGGCTGTGTTTTGGCTTTGTGGGGAGGCCATAGCTGCATGGTGACAACTCAGCAAAGTATATTTAAACAATGAAAAAAGTTAAAAACAAAAGCACGTATATTCTGGAGAGGTCAGGCGTTCAGGAACAGGCCCTGGTAACTCGCCGTGATCGTATAGTGGTTAGTACTCTGCGTTGTGGCCGCAGCAACCCCGGTTCGAATCCGGGTCACGGCATTGTGAATACAATGTCACGGCACAAGGGCTGTGTTTTGGCTTTGTGGGGAGGCCATAGCTGCATGGTGACAACTCAGCAAAGTATATTTAAACAATGAAAAAAGTTAAAAACAAAAGCATGTATATTCTGGAGAGGTCAGGCGTTCAGGAACAGGCCCTGGTAACTCGCCGTGATCGTATAGTGGTTAGTACTCTGCGTTGTGGCCGCAGCAACCCCGGTTCGAATCCGGGTCACGGCATTGCGAATACAATGTCACGGCACAAGGGCTGTGTTTTGGCTTTGTGGGGAGGCCATAGCTGCATGGTGACAACTCAGCAAAGTATATTTAAACAATGAAAAAAGTTAAAAACAAAAGCACGTATATTCTGGAGAGGTCAGGCGTTCAGGAACAGGCCCTGGTAACTCGCCGTGATCGTATAGTGGTTAGTACTCTGCGTTGTGGCCGCAGCAACCCCGGTTCGAATCCGGGTCACGGCATTCCGAATACAATGTCACGGCACAAGGGCTGTGTTTTGGCTTTGTGGGGAGGCCATAGCTGCATGGTGACAACTCAGCAAAGTATATTTAAACAATGAAAAAAGTTAAAAACAAAAGCATGTATATTCTGGAGAGGTCAGGCGTTCAGGAACAGGCCCTGGTAACTCGCCGTCATCGTATAGTGGTTAGTACTCTGCGTTGTGGCCGCAGCAACCCCGGTTCGAATCCGGGTCACGGCATTGCGAATACAATGTCACGGCACAAGGGCTGTGTTTTGGCTTTGTGGGGAG
The DNA here is from genome assembly GCF_964188405.1 of Protomyctophum parallelum. Taxonomy (NCBI): domain Eukaryota; kingdom Metazoa; phylum Chordata; class Actinopteri; order Myctophiformes; family Myctophidae; genus Protomyctophum; species Protomyctophum parallelum. Next base: position 11,634,902 of record NC_139719.1, read on the forward strand.
GCCATAGCTGCATGGTGACAACTCAGCAAAGTATATTTAAACAATGAAAAAAGTTAATAACAAAAGCACGTATATTCTGGAGAGGTCAGGCATTCAGGAACAGGCCCTGGTAACTCGCCGTGATCGTATAGTGGTTAGTACTCTGCGTTGTTGCCGCAGCAACCCCGGTTCGAATCCGGGTCACGGCATTGCGAATACAATGTCACGGCACAAGGGCTGTGTTTTGGCTTTGTGGGGAGGCCATAGCTGCATGGTGACAACTCAGCAAAGTATATTTAAACAATGAAAAAAGTTAAAAACAAAAGCACGTATATTCTGGAGAGGTCGGGCGTTCAGGAACAGGCCCTGGTAACTCGCCGTGATCGTATAGTGGTTAGTACTCTGCGTTGTGGCCGCAGCAACCCCGGTTCGAATCCGGGTCACGGCATTGCGAATACAATGTCACGGCACAAGGGCTGTGTTTTGGCTTTGTGGGGAGGCCATAGCTGCATGGTGACAACTCAGCAAAGTATATTTAAACAATGAAAAAAGTTAAAAACAAAAGCACGTATATTCTGGAGAGGTCAGGCGTTCAGGAACAGGCCCTGGTAACTCGCCGTGATCGTATAGTGGTTAGTACTCTGCGTTGTGGCCGCAGCAACCCCGGTTCGAATCCGGGTCACGGCATTGCGAATACAATGTCACGGCACAAGGGCTGTGTTTTGGCTTTGTGGGGAGGCCATAGCTGCATGGTGACAACTCAGCAAAGTATATTTAAACAATGAAAAAAGTTAAAAACAAAAGCACGTATATTCTGGAGAGGTCAGGCGTTCAGGAACAGGCCCTGGTAACTCGCCGTGATCGTATAGTGGTTAGTACTCTGCGTTGTGGCCGCAGCAACCCCGGTTCGAATCCGGGTCACGGCATTGCGAATACAATGTCACGGCACAAGGGCTGTGTTTTGGCTTTGTGGGGAGGCCATAGCTGCATGGTGACAACTCAGCAAAGTATATTTAAACAATGAAAAAAGTTAAAAACAAAAGCACGTATATTCTGGAGAGGTCAGGCGTTCAGGAACAGGCCCTGGTAACTCGCCGTGATCGTATAGTGGTTAGTACTCTGCGTTGTGGCCGCAGCAACCCCGGTTCGAATCCGGGTCACGGCATTGCGAATCCAATGTCACGGCACAAGGGCTGTGTTTTGGCTTTGTGGGGAGGCCATAGCTGCATGGTGACAACTCAGCAAAGTATATTTAAACAATGAAAAAAGTTAAAAACAAATGCACGTATATTCTGGAGAGGTCAGGCGTTCAGGTACAGGCCCTGGTAACTCGCCGTGATCGTATAGTGGTTAGTACTCTGCGTTGTGGCTGCAGCAACCCCGGTTCGAATCCGGGTCACGGCATTGCGAATACAATGTCACGGCACAAGGGCTGTTTTTTGGCTTTGTGGGGAGGCCATAGCTGCATGGTGACAACTCAGCAAAGTATATTTAAACAATGAAAAAAGTTAAAAACAAAAGCACGTATATTCTGGAGAGGTCAGGCGTACAGGAACAGGCCCTGGTAACTCGCCGTGATCGTATAGTGGTTAGTACTCTGCGTTGTGGCCGCAGCAACCCCGGTTCGAATCCGGGTCACGGCATTCCGAATACAATGTCACGGCACAAGGGCTGTGTTTTGGCTTTGTGGGGAGGCCATAGCTGCATGGTGACAACTCAGCAAAGTATATTTAAACAATGAAAAAAGTTAAAAACAAAAGCATGTATATTCTGGAGAGGTCAGGCGTTCAGGAACAGGCCCTGGTAACTCGCCGTGATCGTATAGTGGTTAGTACTCTGCGTTGTGGCCGCAGCAACCCCGGTTCGAATCCGGGTCACGGCATTGCGAATACAATGTCACGGCACAAGGACTGTGTTTTGGCTTTGTGGGGAGGCCATAGCTGCATGGTGACAACTCAGCAAAGTATATTTAAACAATGAAAAAAGTTAATAACAAAAGCACGTATATTCTGGAGAGGTCAGGCATTCAGGAACAGGCCCTGGTAACTCGCCGTGATCGTATAGTGGTTAGTACTCTGCGTTGTTGCCGCAGCAACCCCGGTTCGAATCCGGGTCACGGCATTGCGAATACAATGTCACGGCACAAGGGCTGTGTTTTGGCTTTGTGGGGAGGCCATAGCTGCATGGTGACAACTCAGCAAAGTATATTTAAACAATGAAAAAAGTTAAAAACAAAAGCACGTATATTCTGGAGAGGTCAGGCGTTCAGGAACAGGCCCTGGTAACTCGCCGTGATCGTATAGTGGTTAGTACTCTGCGTTGTGGCCGCAGCAACCCCGGTTCGAATCCGGGTCACGGCATTGCGAATACAATGTCACGGCACAAGGGCTGTGTTTTGGCTTTGTGGGGAGGCCATAGCTGCATGGTGACAACTCAGCAAAGTATATTTAAACAATGAAAAAAGTTAAAAACAAAAGCACGTATATTCTGGAGAGGTCAGGCGTTCAGGAACAGGCCCTGGTAACTCGCCGTGATCGTATAGTGGTTAGTACTCTGCGTTGTGGCCGCAGCAACCCCGGTTCGAATCCGGGTCACGGCATTGCGAATACAATGTCACGGCACAAGGGCTGTGTTTTGGCTTTGTGGGGAGGCCATAGCTGCATGGTGACAACTCAGCAAAGTATATTTAAACAATGAAAAAAGTTAAAAACAAAAGCACGTATATTCTGGAGAGGTCAGGCGTTCAGGAACAGGCCCTGGTAACTCGCTGTGATCGTATAGTGGTTAGTACTCTGCGTTGTGGCCGCAGCAACCCCGGTTCGAATCCGGGTCACGGCATTGCGAATACAATGTCACGGCACAAGGGCTGTGTTTTGGCTTTGTGGGGAGGCCATAGCTGCATGGTGACAACTCAGCAAAGTATATTTAAACAATGAAAAAAGTTAAAAACAAAAGCACGTATATTCTGGAGAGGTCAGGCGTTCAGGAACAGGCCCTGGTAACTCGCCGTGATCGTATAGTGGTTAGTACTCTGCGTTGTGGCCGCAGCAACCCCGGTTCGAATCCGGGTCACGGCATTGCGAATACAATGTCACGGCACAAGGGCTGTGTTTTGGCTTTGTGGGGAGGCCATAGCTGCATGGTGACAACTCAGCAAAGTATATTTAAACAATGAAAAAAGTTAAAAACAAAAGCACGTATATTCTGGAGAGGTCAGGCGTTCAGGAACAGGCCCTGGTAACTCGCCGTGATCGTATAGTGGTTAGTACTCTGCGTTGTGGCCGCAGCAACCCCGGTTCGAATCCGGGTCACGGCATTGCGAATCCAATGTCACGGCACAAGGGCTGTGTTTTGGCTTTGTGGGGAGGCCATAGCTGCATGGTGACAACTCAGCAAAGTATATTTAAACAATGAAAAAAGTTAAAAACAAATGCACGTATATTCTGGAGAGGTCAGGCGTTCAGGTACAGGCCCTGGTAACTCGCCGTGATCGTATAGTGGTTAGTACTCTGCGTTGTGGCTGCAGCAACCCCGGTTCGAATCCGGGTCACGGCATTGCGAATACAATGTCACGGCACAAGGGCTGTGTTTTGGCTTTGTGGGGAGGCCATAGCTGCATGGTGACAACTCAGCAAAGTATATTTAAACAATGAAAAAAGTTAAAAACAAAAGCACGTATATTCTGGAGAGGTCAGGCGTACAGGAACAGGCCCTGGTAACTCGCCGTGATCGTATAGTGGTTAGTACTCTGCGTTGTGGCCGCAGCAACCCCGGTTCGAATCCGGGTCACGGCATTCCGAATACAATGTCACGGCACAAGGGCTGTGTTTTGGCTTTGTGGGGAGGCCATAGCTGCATGGTGACAACTCAGCAAAGTATATTTAAACAATGAAAAAAGTTAAAAACAAAAGCATGTATATTCTGGAGAGGTCAGGCGTTCAGGAACAGGCCCTGGTAACTCGCCGTGATCGTATAGTGGTTAGTACTCTGCGTTGTGGCCGCAGCAACCCCGGTTCGAATCCGGGTCACGGCATTGCGAATACAATGTCACGGCACAAGGACTGTGTTTTGGCTTTGTGGGGAGGCCATAGCTGCATGGTGACAACTCAGCAAAGTATATTTAAACAATGAAAAAAGTTAATAACAAAAGCACGTATATTCTGGAGAGGTCAGGCATTCAGGAACAGGCCCTGGTAACTCGCCGTGATCGTATAGTGGTTAGTACTCTGCGTTGTTGCCGCAGCAACCCCGGTTCGAATCCGGGTCACGGCATTGCGAATACAATGTCACGGCACAAGGGCTGTGTTTTGGCTTTGTGGGGAGGCCATAGCTGCATGGTGACAACTCAGCAAAGTATATTTAAACAATGAAAAAAGTTAAAAACAAAAGCACGTATATTCTGGAGAGGTCAGGCGTTCAGGAACAGGCCCTGGTAACTCGCCGTGATCGTATAGTGGTTAGTACTCTGCGTTGTGGCCGCAGCAACCCCGGTTCGAATCCGGGTCACGGCATTGCGAATACAATGTCACGGCACAAGGGCTGTGTTTTGGCTTTGTGGGGAGGCCATAGCTGCATGGTGACAACTCAGCAAAGTATATTTAAACAATGAAAAAAGTTAAAAACAAAAGCACGTATATTCTGGAGAGGTCAGGCGTTCAGGAACAGGCCCTGGTAACTCGCCGTGATCGTATAGTGGTTAGTACTCTGCGTTGTGGCCGCAGCAACCCCGGTTCGAATCCGGGTCACGGCATTGCGAATACAATGTCACGGCACAAGGGCTGTGTTTTGGCTTTGTGGGGAGGCCATAGCTGCATGGTGACAACTCAGCAAAGTATATTTAAACAATGAAAAAAGTTAAAAACAAAAGCACGTATATTCTGGAGAGGTCAGGCGTTCAGGAACAGGCCCTGGTAACTCGCCGTGATCGTATAGTGGTTAGTACTCTGCGTTGTGGCCGCAGCAACCCCGGTTCGAATCCGGGTCACGGCATTGCGAATACAATGTCACGGCACAAGGGCTGTGTTTTGGCTTTGTGGGGAGGCCATAGCTGCATGGTGACAACTCAGCAAAGTATATTTAAACAATGAAAAAAGTTAAAAACAAAAGCACGTATATTCTGGAGAGGTCAGGCGTTCAGGAACAGGCCCTGGTAACTCGCCGTGATCGTATAGTGGTTAGTACTCTGCGTTGTGGCCGCAGCAACCCCGGTTCGAATCCGGGTCACGGCATTGCGAATACAATGTCACGGCACAAGGGCTGTGTTTTGGCTTTGTGGGGAGGCCATAGCTGCATGGTGACAACTCAGCAAAGTATATTTAAACAATGAAAAAAGTTAAAAACAAAAGCACGTATATTCTGGAGAGGTCAGGCGTTCAGGAACAGGCCCTGGTAACTCGCCGTGATCGTATAGTGGTTAGTACTCTGCGTTGTGGCCGCAGCAACCCCGGTTCGAATCCGGGTCACGGCATTGCGAATACAATGTCACGGCACAAGGGCTGTGTTTTGGCTTTGTGGGGAGGCCATAGCTGCATGGTGACAACTCAGCAAAGTATATTTAAACAATGAAAAAAGTTAAAAACAAAAGCACGTATATTCTGGAGAGGTCAGGCGTTCAGGAACAGGCCCTGGTAACTCGCCGTGATCGTATAGTGGTTAGTACTCTGCGTTGTGGCTGCAGCAACCCCGGTTCGAATCCGGGTCACGGCATTGCGAATACAATGTCACGGCACAAGGGCTGTGTTTTGGCTTTGTGGGGAGGCCATAGCTGCATGGTGACAACTCAGCAAAGTATATTTAAACAATGAAAAAAGTTAAAAACAAAAGCACGTATATTCTGGAGAGGTCAGGCGTTCAGGAACAGGCCCTGGTAACTCGCCGTGATCGTATAGTGGTTAGTACTCTGCGTTGTGGCCGCAGCAACCCCGGTTCGAATCCGGGTCACGGCATTGCGAATACAATGTCACGGCACAAGGGCTGTGTTTTGGCTTTGTGGGGAGGCCATAGCTGCATGGTGACAACTCAGCAAAGTATATTTAAACAATGAAAAAAGTTAAAAACAAAAGCACGTATATTCTGGAGAGGTCAGGCGTTCAGGAACAGGCCCTGGTAACTCGCCGTGATCGTATAGTGGTTAGTACTCTGCGTTGTGGCCGCAGCAACCCCGGTTCGAATCCGGGTCACGGCATTGCGAATACAATGTCACGGCACAAGGGCTGTGTTTTGGCTTTGTGGGGAGGCCATAGCTGCATGGTGACAACTCAGCAAAGTATATTTAAACAATGAAAAAAGTTAAAAACAAAAGCATGTATATTCTGGAGAGGTCAGGCGTTCAGGAACAGGCCCTGGTAACTCGCCGTGATCGTATAGTGGTTAGTACTCTGCGTTGTGGCCGCAGCAACCCCGGTTCGAATCCGGGTCACGGCATTGCGAATACAATGTCACGGCACAAGGGCTGTGTTTTGGCTTTGTGGGGAGGCCATAGCTGCATGGTGACAACTCAGCAAAGTATATTTAAACAATGAAAAAAGTTAAAAACAAAAGCACGTATATTCTGGAGAGGTCAGGCGTTCAGGAACAGGCCCTGGTAACTCGCCGTGATCGTATAGTGGTTAGTACTCTGCGTTGTGGCCGCAGCAACCCCGGTTCGAATCCGGGTCATGGCATTCCGAATACAATGTCACGGCACAAGGGCTGTGTTTTGGCTTTGTGGGGAGGCCATAGCTGCATGGTGACAACTCAGCAAAGTATATTTAAACAATGAAAAAAGTTAAAAACAAAAGCATGTATATTCTGGAGAGGTCAGGCGTTCAGGAACAGGCCCTGGTAACTCGCCGTGATCGTATAGTGGTTAGTACTCTGCGTTGTGGCCGCAGCAACCCCGGTTCGAATCCGGGTCACGGCATTGCGAATACAATGTCACGGCACAAGGGCTGTGTTTTGGCTTTGTGGGGAGGCCATAGCTGCATGGTGACAACTCAGCAAAGTATATTTAAACAATGAAAAAAGTTAATAACAAAAGCACGTATATTCTGGAGAGGTCAGGCATTCAGGAACAGGCCCTGGTAACTCGCCGTGATCGTATAGTGGTTAGTACTCTGCGTTGTTGCCGCAGCAACCCCGGTTCGAATCCGGGTCACGGCATTGCGAATACAATGTCACGGCACAAGGGCTGTGTTTTGGCTTTGTGGGGAGGCCATAGCTGCATGGTGACAACTCAGCAAAGTATATTTAAACAATGAAAAAAGTTAAAAACAAAAGCACGTATATTCTGGAGAGGTCAGGCGTTCAGGAACAGGCCCTGGTAACTCGCCGTGATCGTATAGTGGTTAGTACTCTGCGTTGTGGCCGCAGCAACCCCGGTTCGAATCCGGGTCACGGCATTGCGAATACAATGTCACGGCACAAGGGCTGTGTTTTGGCTTTGTGGGGAGGCCATAGCTGCATGGTGACAACTCAGCAAAGTATATTTAAACAATGAAAAAAGTTAAAAACAAAAGCACGTATATTCTGGAGAGGTCAGGCGTTCAGGAACAGGCCCTGGTAACTCGCCGTGATCGTATAGTGGTTAGTACTCTGCGTTGTGGCCGCAGCAACCCCGGTTCGAATCCGGGTCACGGCATTGTGAATACAATGTCACGGCACAAGGGCTGTGTTTTGGCTTTGTGGGGAGGCCATAGCTGCATGGTGACAACTCAGCAAAGTATATTTAAACAATGAAAAAAGTTAAAAACAAAAGCATGTATATTCTGGAGAGGTCAGGCGTTCAGGAACAGGCCCTGGTAACTCGCCGTGATCGTATAGTGGTTAGTACTCTGCGTTGTGGCCGCAGCAACCCCGGTTCGAATCCGGGTCACGGCATTGCGAATACAATGTCACGGCACAAGGGCTGTGTTTTGGCTTTGTGGGGAGGCCATAGCTGCATGGTGACAACTCAGCAAAGTATATTTAAACAATGAAAAAAGTTAAAAACAAAAGCACGTATATTCTGGAGAGGTCAGGCGTTCAGGCACAGGCCCTGGTAACTCGCCGTGATCGTATAGTGGTTAGTACTCTGCGTTGTGGCCGCAGCAACCCCGGTTCGAATCCGGGTCACGGCATTGCGAATACAATGTCACGGCACAAGGGCTGTGTTTTGGCTTTGTGGGGAGGCCATAGCTGCATGGTGACAACTCAGCAAAGTATATTTAAACAATGAAAAAAGTTAAAAACAAAAGCACGTATATTCTGGAGAGGTCAGGCGTACAGGAACAGGCCCTGGTAACTCGCCGTGATCGTATAGTGGTTAGTACTCTGCGTTGTGGCCGCAGCAACCCCGGTTCGAATCCGGGTCACGGCATTGCGAATACAATGTCACGGCACAAGGGCTGTGTTTTGGCTTTGTGGGGAGGCCATAGCTGCATGGTGACAACTCAGCAAAGTATATTTAAACAATGAAAAAAGTTAAAAACAAAAGCACGTATATTCTGGAGAGGTCAGGCGTTCAGGAACAGGCCCTGGTAACTCGCCGTGATCGTATAGTGGTTAGTACTCTGCGTTGTTTCCGCAGCAACCCCGGTTCGAATCCGGGTCATGGCATTGCGAATACAATGTCACGGCACAAGGGCTGTGTTTTGGCTTTGTGGGGAGGCCATAGCCTCATGGTGACAACTCAGCAAAGTATATTTAAACAATGAAAAAAGTTAAAAACAAAAGCACGTATATTCTGGAGAGGTCAGGCGTTCAGGAACAGGCCCTGGTAACTCGCCGTGATCGTATAGTGGTTAGTACTCTGCGTTGTGGCCGCAGCAACCCCGGTTCGAATCCGGGTCACGGCATTGCGAATACAATGTCACGGCACAAGGGCTGTGTTTTGGCTTTGTGGGGAGGCCATAGCTGCATGGTGACAACTCAGCAAAGTATATTTAAACAATGAAAAAAGTTAAAAACAAAAGCACGTATATTCTGGAGAGGTCAGGCGTTCAGGAACAGGCCCTGGTAACTCGCCGTGATCGTATAGTGGTTAGTACTCTGCGTTGTGGCCGCAGCAACCCCGGTTCGAATCCGGGTCACGGCATTGCGAATACAATGTCACGGCACAAGGGCTGTGTTTTGGCTTTGTGGGGAGGCCATAGCTGCATGGTGACAACTCAGCAAAGTATATTTAAACAATGAAAAAAGTTAAAAACAAAAGCACGTATATTCTGGAGAGGTCAGGCGTTCAGGAACAGGCCCTGGTAACTCGCCGTGATCGTATAGTGGTTAGTACTCTGCGTTGTGGCCGCAGCAACCCTGGTTCGAATCCGGGTCACGGCATTGCGAATACAATGTCACGGCACAAGGGCTGTGTTTTGGCTTTGTGGGGAGGCCATAGCTGCATGGTGACAACTCAGCAAAGTATATTTAAACAATGAAAAAAGTTAAAAACAAAAGCACGTATATTCTGGAGAGGTCAGGCGTTCAGGAACAGGCCCTGGTAACTCGCCGTGATCGTATAGTGGTTTGTACTCTGCGTTGTGGCCGCAGCAACCCCGGTTCGAATCCAGGTCACGGCATTGCGAATACAATGTCACGGCACAAGGGCTGTGTTTTGGCTTTGTGGGGAGGCCATAGCTGCATGGTGACAACTCAGCAAAGTATATTTAAACAATGAAAAAAGTTAAAAACAAAAGCACGTATATTCTGGAGAGGTCAGGCGTTCAGGAACAGGCCCTGGTAACTCGCCGTGATCGTATAGTGGTTAGTACTCTGCGTTGTGGCCGCAGCAACCCCGGTTCGAATCCGGGTCACGGCATTGCGAATACAATGTCACGGCACAAGGGCTGTGTTTTGGCTTTGTGGGGAGGCCATAGCTGCATGGTGACAACTCAGCAAATTATATTTAAACAATGAAAAAAGTTAAAAACAAAAGCACGTATATTCTGGAGAGGTCAGGCGTTCAGGAACAGGCCCTGGTAACTCGCCGTGATCGTATAGTGGTTAGTACTCTGCGTTGTGGCCGCAGCAACCCCGGTTCGAATCCGGGTCACGGCATTGTGAATACAATGTCACGGCACAAGGGCTGTCTTTTGGCTTTGTGGGGAGGCCATAGCTGCATGGTGACAACTCAGCAAAGTATATTTAAACAATGAAAAAAGTTAAAAACAAAAGCACGTATATTCTGGAGAGGTCAGGCGTTCAGGAACAGGCCCTGGTAACTCGCCGTGATCGTATAGTGGTTAGTACTCTGCGTTGTGGCCGCAGCAACCCCGGTTCGAATCCGGGTCACGGCATTGCGAATACAATGTCACGGCACAAGGGCTGTGTTTTGGCTTTGTGGGGAGGCCATAGCTGCATGGTGACAACTCAGCAAAGTATATTTAAACAATGAAAAAAGTTAAAAACAAAAGCACGTATATTCTGGAGAGGTCAGGCGTTCAGGAACAGGCCCTGGTAACTCGCCGTGATCGTATAGTGGTTAGTACTCTGCGTTGTGGCCGCAGCAACCCCGGTTCGAATCCGGGTCACGGCATTGCGAATACAATGTCACGGCACAAGGGCTGTGTTTTGGCTTTGTGGGGAGGCCATAGCTGCATGGTGACAACTCAGCAAAGTATATTTAAACAATGAAAAAAGTTTTTAAAAAAAGCACGTATATTCTGGAGAGGTCAGGCGTTCAGGAACAGGCCCTGGTAACTCGCCGTGATCGTATAGTGGTTAGTACTCTGCGTTGTGGCCGCAGCAACCCCGGTTCGAATACAATGTCACGGCACAAGGGCTGTGTTTTGGCTTTGTGGGGAGGCCATAGCTGCATGGTGACAACTCAGCAAAGTATATTTAAACAATGAAAAAAGTTAAAAACAAAAGCACGTATATTCTGGAGAGGTCAGGCGTTCAGGAACAGGCCCTGGTAACTCGCCGTGATCGTATAGTGGTTAGTACTCTGCGTTGTGGCCGCAGCAACCCCGGTTCGAATCCGGGTCACGGCATTGCGAATACAATGTCACGGCACAAGGGCTGTGTTTTGGCTTTGTGGGGAGGCCATAGCTGCATGGTGACAACTCAGCAAAGTATATTTAAACAATGAAAAAAGTTAAAAACAAAAGCACGTATATTCTGGAGAGGACAGGCGTTCAGGAACAGGCCCTGGTAACTCGCCGTGATCGTATAGTGGTTAGTACTCTGCGTTGTGGCCGCAGCAACCCCGGTTCGAATCCGGGTCACGGCATTGCGAATACAATGTCACGGCACAAGGGCTGTGTTTTGGCTTTGTGGGGAGGCCATAGCTGCATGGTGACAACTCAGCAAAGTATATTTAAACAATGAAAAAAGTTAAAAACAAAAGCACGTATATTCTGGAGAGGTCAGGCGTTCAGGAACAGGCCCTGGTAACTCGCCGTGATCGTATAGTGGTTAGTACTCTGCGTTGTGGCCGCAGCAACCCCGGTTCGAATCCGGGTCACGGCATTGCGAATACAATGTCACGGCACAAGGGCTGTGTTTTGGCTTTGTGGGGAGGCCATAGCTGCATGGTGACAACTCAGCAAAGTATATTTAAACAATGAAAAAAGTTAAAAACAAAAGCACGTATATTCTGGAGAGGTCAGGCGTTCAGGAACAGGCCCTGGTAACTCGCCGTGATCGTATAGTGGTTAGTACTCTGCGTTGTGGCCGCAGCAACCCCGGTTCGAATCCAGGTCACGGCATTGCGAATACAATGTCACGGCACAAGGGCTGTGTTTTGGCTTTGTGGGGAGGCCATAGCTGCATGGTGACAACTCAGCAAAGTATATTTAAACAATGAAAAAAGTTAAAAACAAAAGCACGTATATTCTGGAGAGGTCAGGCGTTCAGGAACAGGCCCTGGTAACTCGCCGTGATCGTATAGTGGTTAGTACTCTGCGTTGTGGCCGCAGCAACCCCGGTTCGAATCCGGGTCACGGCATTGCGAATACAATGTCACGGCACAAGGGCTGTGTTTTGGCTTTGTGGGGAGGCCATAGCTGCATGGTGACAACTCAGCAAATTATATTTAAACAATGAAAAAAGTTAAAAACAAAAGCACGTATATTCTGGAGAGGTCAGGCGTTCAGGAACAGGCCCTGGTAACTCGCCGTGATCGTATAGTGGTTAGTACTCTGCGTTGTGGCCGCAGCAACCCCGGTTCGAATCCGGGTCACGGCATTGCGAATACAATGTCACGGCACAAGGGCTGTGTTTTGGCTTTGTGGGGAGGCCATAGCTGCATGGTGACAACTCAGCAAAGTATATTTAAACAATGAAAAAAGTTAAAAACAAAAGCACGTATATTCTGGAGAGGTCAGGCGTTCAGGAACAGGCCCTGGTAACTCGCCGTGATCGTATAGTGGTTAGTACTCTGCGTTGTGGCCGCAGCAACCCCGGTTCGAATCCGGGTCACGGCATTGCGAATACAATGTCACGGCACAAGGGCTGTGTTTTGGCTTTGTGGGGAGGCCATAGCTGCATGGTGACAACTCAGCAAAGTATATTTAAACAATGAAAAAAGTTAAAAACAAAAGCACGTATATTCTGGAGAGGTCAGGCGTTCAGGAACAGGCCCTGGTAACTCGCCGTGATCGTATAGTGGTTAGTACTCTGCGTTGTGGCCGCAGCAACCCCGGTTCGAATCCGGGTCACGGCATTGCGAATACAATGTCACGGCACAAGGGCTGTGTTTTGGCTTTGTGGGGAGGCCATAGCTGCATGGTGACAACTCAGCAAAGTATATTTAAACAATGAAAAAAGTTAAAAACAAAAGCACGTATATTCTGGAGAGGTCAGGCATTCAGGAACAGGCCCTGGTAACTCGCCGTGATCGTATAGTGGTTAGTACTCTGCGTTGTGGCCGCAGCAACCCCGGTTCGAATCCGGGTCACGGCATTGCGAATACAATGTCACGGCACAAGGGCTGTGTTTTGGCTTTGTGGGGAGGCCATAGCTGCATGGTGACAACTCAGCAAAGTATATTTAAACAATGAAAAAAGTTAAAAACAAAAGCACGTATATTCTGGAGAGGACAGGCGTTCAGGAACAGGCCCTGGTAACTCGCCGTGATCGTATAGTGGTTAGTACTCTGCGTTGTGGCCGCAGCAACCCCGGTTCGAATCCGCGTCACGGCATTGTGAATACAATGTCACGGCACAAGGGCTGTGTTTTGGCTTTGTGGGGAGGCCATAGCTGCATGGTGACAACTCAGCAAAGTATATTTAAACAATGAAAAAAGTTAAAAACAAAAGCACGTATATTCTGGAGAGGACAGGCGTTCAGGAACAGGCCCTGGTAACTCGCCGTGATCGTATAGTGGTTAGTACTCTGCGTTGTGGCCGCAGCAACCCCGGTTCGAATCCGGGTCACGGCATTGCGAATACAATGTCACGGCACAAGGGCTGTGTTTTGGCTTTGTGGGGAGGCCATAGCTGCATGGTGACAACTCAGCAAAGTATATTTAAACAATGAAAAAAGTTAAAAACAAATGCACGTATATTCTGGAGAGGTCAGGCGTTCAGGAACAGGCCCTGGTAACTCGCCGTGATCGTATAGTGGTTAGTACTCTGCGTTGTGGCCGCAGCAACCCCGGTTCGAATCCGGGTCACGGCATTGCGAATACAATGTCACGGCACAAGGGCTGTGTTTTGGCTTTGTGGGGAGGCCATAGCTGCATGGTGACAACTCAGCAAAGTATATTTAAACAATGAAAAAAGTTAAAAACAAAAGCACGTATATTCTGGAGAGGACAGGCGTTCAGGAACAGGCCCTGGTAACTCGCCGTGATCGTATAGTGGTTAGTACTCTGCGTTGTGGCCGCAGCAACCCCGGTTCAAATCCGGGTCACGGCATTGCGAATACAATGTCACGGCACAAGGGCTGTGTTTTGGCTTTGTGGGGAGGCCATAGCTGCATGGTGACAACTCAGCAAAGTATATTTAAACAATGAAAAAAGTTAAAAACAAAAGCACGTATATTCTGGAGAGGACAGGCGTTCAGGAACAGGCCCTGGTAACTCGCCGTGATCGTATAGTGGTTAGTACTCTGCGTTGTGGCCGCAGCAACCCCGGTTCGAATCCGGGTCACGGCATTGCGAATACAATGTCACGGCACAAGGGCTGTGTTTTGGCTTTGTGGGGAGGCCATAGCTGCATGGTGACAACTCAGCAAAGTATATTTAAACAATGAAAAAAGTTAAAACCAAAAGCACGTATATTCTGGAGAGGTCAGGCGTTCAGGAACAGGCCCTGGTAACTCGCCGTGATCGTATAGTGGTTAGTACTCTGCGTTGTGGCCGCAGCAACCCCGGTTCGAATCCGGGTCACGGCATTGCGAATACAATGTCACGGCACAAGGGCTGTGTTTTGGCTTTGTGGGGAGGCCATAGCTGCATGGTGACAACTCAGCAAAGTATATTTAAACAATGAAAAAAGTTAAAAACAAAAGCACGTATATTCTGGAGAGGTCAGGCGTTCAGGAACAGGCCCTGGTAACTCGCCGTGATCGTATAGTGGTTAGTACTCTGCGTTGTGGCCGCAGCAACCCCGGTTCGAATCCGGGTCACGGCATTGCGAATACAATGTCACGGCACAAGGGCTGTGTTTTGGCTTTGTGGGGAGGCCATAGCTGCATGGTGACAACTCAGCAAAGTATATTTAAACAATGAAAAAAGTTAAAAACAAAAGCACGTATATTCTGGAGAGGTCAGGCGTTCAGGAACAGGCCCTGGTAACTCGCCGTGATCGTATAGTGGTTAGTACTCTGCGTTGTGGCCGCAGCAACCCCGGTTCGAATCCGGGTCACGGCATTGCGAATACAATGTCACGGCACACGGGCTGTGTTTTGGCTTTGTGGGGAGGCCATAGCTGCATGGTGACAACTCAGCAAAGTATATTTAAACAATGAAAAAAGTTAAAAACAAAAGCACGTATATTCTGGAGAGGTCAGGCGTTCAGGAACAGGCCCTGGTAACTCGCCGTGATCGTATAGTGGTTAGTACTCTGCGTTGTGGCCGCAGCAACCCCGGTTCAAATCCGGGTCACGGCATTGCGAATACAATGTCACGGCACAAGGGCTGTGTTTTGGCTTTGTGGGGAGGCCATAGCTGCATGGTGACAACTCAGCAAAGTATATTTAAACAATGAAAAAAGTTAAAAACAAAAGCACGTATATTCTGGAGAGGTCAGGCGTTCAGGAACAGGCCCTGGTAACTCGCCGTGATCGTATAGTGGTTAGTACTCTGCGTTGTGGCCGCAGCAACCCCGGTTCGAATCCGGGTCACGGCATTGCGAATACAATGTCACGGCACAAGGGCTGTGTTTTGGCTTTGTGGGGAGGCCATAGCTGCATGGTGACAACTCAGCAAAGTATATTTAAACAATGAAAAAAGTTAAAAACAAAAGCACGTATATTCTGGAAAGGTCAGGCGTTCAGGAACAGGCCCTGGTAACTCGCCGTGATCGTATAGTGGTTAGTACTCTGCGTTGTGGCCGCAGCAACCCCGGTTCGAATCCGGGTCACGGCATTGCGAATACAATGTCACGGCACAAGGGCTGTGTTTTGGCTTTGTGGGGAGGCCATAGCTGCATGGTGACAACTCAGCAAAGTATATTTAAACAATGAAAAAAGTTAAAAACAAAAGCACGTATATTCTGGAGAGGTCAGGCGTTCAGGAACAGGCCCTGGTAACTCGCCGTGATCGTATAGTGGTTAGTACTCTGCGTTGTGGCCGCAGCAACCCTGGTTCGAATCCGGGTCACGGCATTGCGAATACAATGTCACGGCACAAGGGCTGTGTTTTGGCTTTGTGGGGAGGCCATAGCTGCATGGTGACAACTCAGCAAAGTATATTTAAACAATGAAAAAAGTTAAAAAACAAAAGCACGTATATTCTGGAGAGGTCAGGCGTTCAGGAACAGGCCCTGGTAACTCGCCGTGATCGTATAGTGGTTAGTACTCTGCGTTGTGGCCGCAGCAACCCCGGTTCGAATCCAGGTCACGGCATTGCGAATACAATGTCACGGCACAAGGGCTGTGTTTTGGCTTTGTGGGGAGGCCATAGCTGCATGGTGACAACTCAGCAAAGTATATTTAAACAATGAAAAAAGTTAAAAACAAAAGCACGTATATTCTGGAGAGGTCAGGCGTTCAGGAACAGGCCCTGGTAACTCGCCGTGATCGTATAGTGGTCAGTACTCTGCGTTGTGGCCGCAGCAACCCCGGTTCGAATCCGGGTCACGGCATTGCGAATACAATGTCACGGCACAAGGGCTGTGTTTTGGCTTTGTGGGGAGGCCATAGCTGCATGGTGACAACTCAGCAAATTATATTTAAACAATGAAAAAAGTTAAAAACAAAAGCACGTATATTCTGGAGAGGTCAGGCGTTCAGGAACAGGCCCTGGTAACTCGCCGTGATCGTATAGTGGTTAGTACTCTGCGTTGTGGCCGCAGCAACCCCGGTTCGAATCCGGGGCACGGCATTGCGAATACAATGTCACGGCACAAGGGCTGTCTTTTGGCTTTGTGGGGAGGCCATAGCTGCATGGTGACAACTCAGCAAAGTATATTTAAACAATGAAAAAAGTTAAAAACAAAAGCACGTATATTCTGG